>NW_014333043.1:292172-365299 GCF_000341935.2 Cephus cinctus | reverse complement strand
GGGGGGGGGGGGAACATAGATGAATAAAAAGAGATGAGGAGGAAGGACACGATAAAAGAGAATGACGAGACGTGAAATCGATTCCACGGAATATGAAGGTCCTAGCGCGAGGGACAGAAAGATATAATAAGTGAACTTATTCAGACAAGAACGAGCGTAATTCAGTTTTAAGAGGATTGAAGTTTTCATAGCAGCCATCTTGAGTTGCTGCTTATGAATATCGTAAATAACATATATTTGACAGTTGTTCTTTCACTAAGAAAATCAACTCGCATAATCTTACTGAGGCTATGACTATATAGATTCCACGGTGAAAAATATTAGACGGAATATGAGTAAAAATTTTATAAAATAAAATAAAATTGTTATTTGGTACCACATCAAAGATGACTGATATTATTGATAATTTTATAAGATAAATCAAGTGATATATTTTTCGAAAGAATATCCGGTAATTTTGTATCGTTACAAATTTGCAGTTTCCAATGATTCAAGGCACTTGCGAAAATCTTGACGATCCTTTTAAACTGCTTTTGACTCCTTTGGGGGTAGATTACGCGAGTATCTGCCAAGCTAACGTCACAGTCGCCAAGGGTGCATAACGTGTTACAGAGTACGAGAATCCTACCCCCAGAGGGCGACCAACTAATCAAGATGAATGAACCTTGCTTTCCAATTACAGTGGGTACGACGTCAAAATCGACGTCGCGCGTCCGAACTTTCCGACGACATAAGAGAACCTACCACCCTTCCTCGCCCGCTAATTGAAAGAGATCATTCATTCATTAGAAGACGAGGGCTTGTCTTCGTTTTTATATTTAATTTCATTAGCTCTCGGTCCCCTCCTGACGTCTATATTACATTTTACCTTGCAAGGTACATCCCTTTAACACGTAATGACGACAGATCAGCGAGGTAGCAGAGCACTAAGATAAGTGGCTAGTTGGGGTGTCCGAATGCCTTTAAGGAGGTCCTGTCGATTCATGCTAGTCAACTGATCAACTATCGAATCAATTCCATAAATCGATTAAAACAAACGAAACTTTCTATGAAATTATTCACATTAAGTATAGTAATTTATTTGTAGGTATTTGGTTTTGTGAAATTAGCTCATTTGTACAAATATATTTAAAAATCATACTCCCATTTGACTTTTATTTATTTGTCTATTAGGTCTCTCCTGGTGAATTCTTCATTTAATTTGCAATTACTTTTTGAAACACCCGGTAATGTCACTTTTTTATGGTTTGTATCAAATCCTGAAGAATTCACGAATCCGCACTATACCATGTTTTGCTTCAAAGTTCACTTTAAATATGTTAGTTTCTTATCCAAAGTCGAAATTCAATCTCTGTGACCTTTGAGTCGATATATAAAGTTTCGTTTTTTAGTATTACCTTTATTAACATTTTCGTCGGTGACCGACCTTCAAATTTTGCAACTGAGTTCAAAATTGTTTATTTTATAACCTATAAAAGTTTCAGACGTGAAAATTCAAGTAGGTAGTTTCGACAGTAGCTCCTTAATGACTATTGCCATTTCTCGACGTTTTCCCTCCTTAAAAAACCGCCCTGTGGTATCCCCATTACATTTCACTTTACAAGGCACATCCTTGTAGCGTGTAATGACGTCAGACTGCTGATGTGGCAGAGCACTAATTGTAAGATGAATGGCTAGTCGGGGTGTACTGCAAATACCTTTGTTCGTTATCTCCATTCCTCGATGCTTTCTAGGCTTAGAAAACCTTCCTGTTGCCTGTTGTGACCCTGTAGAAACCATCCTGTGACACGTGTGCCATCGTACCGGTTATCAAGTGCTTTTAAAATTGGAGTTCAGACATGCGAATAATCGCTTTGCCTCGGCTGATATACATACGTGCACGTATTTTTACATTTTTCAAAGTACAATATGAGATTCTTATCTCATACTTATTCCCCGTGCCACATATCTCCTTCTTATTATTCTTGTTGTTCTTCTTCTTATTCTTAGATCGCCTTTGCCGCTTTACACTCTCCCAGAGTCTGCGGCTGGCTTTGTCCCTGCGCCGACATCCAGGCTGAGAACGTGTCTGGAAATGCGATCGCGCAACAAACTAAAGTCTCTTCCTCCAAGGTGTGACCCTATAGTGCATTGATGCTTTCAGGAACTCGTAATTAGTAGCAAAGTCGATCACCACGGGGTACACGGAAACTAGAACTTACCTTTTTTCTCTTTTCTATAACCACCTGCCGCTCGTTATAATCATTTCATTAGATAGCTTATGTTATCAAGAGTAAAATTAAGAATTCCAAGTAGAGACCCGACAATTTTCACTTAAGGGATGCTTAAGTGTATACGGGGGAGAAAGTATTCGATAACGTATCAAGGGTATGATTTCAACAAGGCTTAAGCGATAGAGCATTTGTACGCTGAAAAAAGTACGAAGTACAGGTTAATTGTCACGTGTCAGAGCATGGATATCGACTATGGGATTTAATTGAATTACCAGTAGCGTCAGTGATCCCGGTGTTTCTCTAGACCCGATGATTATTGAAACAGTCGAATGTCAAAGTTCAAAAGATCAAAATCTGCCAAGAGTTGGTATACATTTGAACTTAGTCCCAAAAATGTTAACGGACTTCAGCCAACGTAATCCCATGCTATAACGTTTCGTGCTACAGCGACTGCAGGACGCATTACCGACGGAGCTTCGTCTGACGAATACGACTGAACGACAACCGGCAAGGTCAATGACGAGGTTTCATAAGGCAATTACAAAGCAATATCGATCCGGATGAACTCGAGGAGGCTCTAGAAACGTGGAAACTTTTCAACTCTGACTTCTCTTAACTCTCCCATTAGTCAAAGACCGCGCATCATCAGAAGCTTCTGGAGAATCCTATCGTGCGACACTGGTCAGCTCTTTCACGAGCAATCTCAGGATCCTTTACTAAAATCATTCATCCAGGAAACAAAAGTTTGGGTAAAAACCTAAATAACTTCTGTCCAATTAGAGGCCTAGACGAAGCTTTAGTATTGCGTGGGTTGGGACGAGTTCAGCTCATGGTTATTTTACTTGGCTCGTTATATTATTAATGCTACTGCTGTCTCTGCTATTTTCCTCGTAATTCTCATAACCTTTACAGTTATCGTAATCATTTATATTTTACTCCGATCCTAATAGTACCTTCGATTTTATGTAGAAGTCAGCTTCGTGGAAGGGACAATACCAAAAATCAACGTGAAATATCCTGAGGCAATTCCTACCAAGTACCCTCTTGGTTCGGTCCAAGTCTTTCCTCCTGAGACCCTCCTTCGTCAATGGACTCCGTTCAGGTTTGGAGAATGTTCTATTACTTCTATACACTCTTGAACGCGTCTCCTCCTAAACAACCTGAGGAGCACTGCAAACTTCACTCCACTTCTACATCAAGTTTGGCTGCGTGGGACGTGAATCACGTGATTCTCGTACGATCGCTGTGGGGCGTTAAGATCTGATCGTCAGCATCCTTACTAGCTTGAAGTACTGTGGATGATTGGTCGATAATCTTGACGAGCTCGTTAAAATTTTATAACGTTATCGTATTACCTGTGGGAAACGCATTGTTTTTAATCTTATTTTATGAAAGGAGCGAGACTCGTGTATCGCTTTGAATCCTTTTACTCGGAATTTTAAATCTCGTGAATAGGGTCTGGATGAATGAATCTTGGTTGGGAGAAAAGGGATCGCGAAAAGAAGCCATGAACAAACCATGAGAATTCTCTTTTCTTGCATAAAAATAACTTACGTGCACCAGGCCTTTGACGTTCTCGAAACGTCATGGAAAATTACAAGGACGTAACCAGACTGCGAATTATTATTTCTGGTTCCAACGACAAGTCGATCAAATCTTTTTTTCTTTCATAAAGGGTACTTCGTGTTGCTCGTATGCATCAATCGAAAATCAAAGTCTTTACTAACTCGGCTAGACCCTGATATATTATAACCGAAGATTTTCGGTTACCAGGAAAGTCTTAATGATATCTTGCGACGTTCTTTGAAGCCATTCTTTAAGATCCTAAAAGGTACCGGGAGACATTCTTTCTCGTATACTTAGACGCACCCTCCTATACGATAATAGCCAATCCTTGAAATATTCTTGGCGAATGTAAAATTATCTTCCTAATTAGCCGTTACGTACCTTCTGCGAAAATTAGCATAGTGGCGTTGTCAACCCCTGACCTCAAAATCGAGTGTAAGTCCTGGGTGCGTTATCGCTCAGTGTCGTGGGTCAATAGCCATGTCATTCGCTATAACATTCCTCATGCGTGATAACCCTATCGGCCCCTTTTTACTTCCCCAGATAAATTCATCCCCCTGATACGGTACCGCGGTACCAATGGCTCCAGTATCAATGATTCAACATTGGACGTGTGAGTTATCGATTTTGGATGGCTGAAAGTCAAGAGTGTTCTGAAAAATCAAACTGATGTTTTCCGGCGACTTGGCCTGGGAAATAGAGGTATAAAGATAACACGAAACGAAGAGGGAGAGGAATCAGATGAAAATGTTAAATGTAAAACAAAAACGATGAATACCAACGCACTCACAGTCTAGAGAATCTAATTGCCGCAATATCATACAGCCCTTGTTTGGCATCGATGACAGAAGTCAGGTTCGTTCGTTAGACATTTGGAAATCGGAAACCTTTCAAGCGAGAGTGGTTTCAAAATAATCCTTCTCCAAGGGGGAAGCCGATTATTAATTAATTTAACGCGTTAATTATAGAACTTTCGTAACGGAGCCATCTTCGCCTATCTAATGGAGACGCTGCCGATGAGAAATCTCCAAGGGACTCTTTTCGCAATCAGTTAATGACGTAATGATCGGGGAGGACCAAGAAGAAGGATAATTGTTTTGCTTAAGGAGGATCGGTGATAAGTGATATAACACATGATCCAAAATAAAATTCTGCATTTGTTGTATATATTAGACAATAACAGAATCTTTGCGAAATTTGAATTATCATATAGTTTTTGAGATATAAAAAAATTCGAGAGTATCGGTTTCAACTATATGTATAGATATACTCAGCCTATAAAAATGAATAACGTCAAAATTCAATATCTCCATTTTCGTGCGGTAGAATGAAATGATTCTCGACTCGAATTTCGAGATTATCTTAAATTTTTACTCATTGATTTTTCAATCAAAAATCTTAGAAATTATTTCACTTCCTGTTTAACCCGTGCTTCCCTGTAAGTACCATCACCGAACCTCTTTAGAGCATGTTTCGGTTATCGAATACTTCCTTTCAATTTTTTATTTTTTTTTATTTTTTATGTAATTATCCAAGCCTCATTCCCTCTCTATATAAAACTATCGAAGTACAGTCTCTCCCAAAGAAATTTGTCTTAACTGTCTTATGACCCTTTGGGTAATCCTATACCGTTGAGTTCAGCTTCATCGATCTAGGACCACACGTATTTATCGTGCGTAACATGTGGGAGATGGGACAAAGATATACAGAACGATCGAAGTGTACGAGATACTAAGAAGTACCAAGAAAAATGTACTTCCGGTGTATGCGATTTTCATAGAACAAAGATGGAGGACTCCGACGATAAGGATGTAAGTAAAGAAAGGATCTAATTTCTTAGGGGTTTGGTAAACAAGAGTAAGAAACTTCCCTTACCTCAGCTCTCTCTCTCTCTCTTTCTCTCTCCCTCTCTCTTCCAGTTCTCCAACCCCACGCGCAGACATTAATTAAAAGCCTTCATAGTCTATATCGCGCAGGACGCCATTCTGGTGCTGTATTGCTTTTACCGCGAACGAGCAAACAAACGCGTCATTATCAACAGCCCCCTCTGTGTACTTACTTATGCCTCCATCCAATACAGATATCAAACGTCTATATCGGCCGTCAGACCAACAAGTCTGTGCTCTAGACGTCCTCTTCATGTTACGCACTCTAGCCACTCTACGCATGCTACGTATATCGATTCTGGGTTGTACATACCCTAGGCGAATCAGACATTCGGAATGGCCTATACTTGAGTTTAAGATTTTCAGTGATTCAGATTCTTCAGGGACCGATTTATTCTTAGCCACCCTATTCGGATCACTGGAAAAACTTTCTTCGGCATGAGGAACTTTAAATTCAGATTTATACTTTGGTTGGTACTCCAAGAGGGATATACGTTTGGGTTAAAATTACAACCACTTTTTTGCCATTCCTTTCTCCCATGGGAATTGTAAGGGATGCCAGCCTTAAAAACGTTCGATCACGACTACCCCTTGTAATAATATGCCTTTCGGATAGCAGCTTCCGGATGACATTTGTTGTTCCTTACGAGCCATTCACCTGGCATAAAAATTTAACTGGAATTCAACCCCTGAAATTGTTTACGTGGCTGGAAATCGATCGTGGACTGTAAACAGTGAATCACTTCAAGAAATGAAAGCCCCGTATGGGGAGGCTCACGATTACGAATTCCAAGGGGTTGCTGCACGAGTCATTTCAAGTTGAATTCGAAATACGAAACTTCTTTTTCGATTCTTCTGTCTCGTCGTTTCAATCGATTTTGTTATTTTTACTTTTTGGAATTAAACTCATAACAGTTGGGCCTTTTAATGTTCTCGTATCTACACATAACGATGAACAATAGTGGAAGCAGGGCTGATGCGCACATAGCAACGAATAACGACGGACAGCCAGAATAACTGGGAGACACTAACTATCGCCCAAACCATATATGCTCGGTGCTCACCCGTCACTTGGCCATTATGTAAACCCATTACACACTGCTGTTGTTAATGGATTTAACAGGTAGTAGACTCGACGGCTTATCTATTTGATATCTGCCAAGTCAACATTCTTCATCTCTTACGATTCGCGTCCTTTGTGTTTATCGTACTCTCCGGTCTGCTATCTATATAACATCTAATTCGCAGAATCTATTTCATCGTAGAAAGGCCCTTTACTTTGTTTTGTCTGAGTGAAACCTCCAAGTACTAATCCTCTTATCACTGAATCATTCCCTCTGTAGGATTCACAAGCGAAAGTGAAGATTAGACACGGCCTTAGTAAACATCTTTGTATGTCAGAGGGTACACGGAATGACGCTGCCAACCAGACGCACTCAGCTCCTGGTGGCGTAAACGAGAACTAACGTAACTGGGTTTCAGTGCCGTCTCAGTTGTAAAGCGTTAATGACGTTTTTAACACGACGAAACCGAACGACCTCGACGAAGAGAATTCCAGAGTACGATGGATTCTTGCGCAATTGAACATGCTCTCGAATTACATGGAAATAAAATATAATGGCTACCATAGACTATAGTCTTACGGAAATATAATTGACAACTGTTATTAACCGAGTATATTGAAATTTCATTTTGGATAAGTGACGACTTTATCAATAATTAAATCTGGTCATGAATTAATTATTAATCGCGGGGTAGCTTAATTCGTGAAAAAGTTTTATGTAGTATCGCAAGAGATTCTTTAACGAAAATTAATCCAGCAAGAACTTCCATTTACCGAAAATCCTTCAACGTGCCAAGGGTCACGTGGTGATGACTTTCATTAAGGTACCTTAACTGCTACCCGGTAATTTCGTTACTGGGCAATCCTGCCGTTTTATCACGAACCGTAATCCGACGATGTCAAGACAAGATGGATTCCTGCAAAGAGGCAAAACGAGAGCTCTTATACTCTCCTTATGGAAAATACCAACAATTTGGGACCAAGGTGGACAGTCAAGTTGGTTCTTAATTTTTGAATTTTTATTAAGCAGGAAAAGAAAAAGGAATTCTGTGAATTTTATAGAATAATCTAAAAGTTCAAAAGCTAGAAAACATAAATGGAGTTAGGTTAAGTCTGGAATCTCTATAGACGTGACCACCGGTAAATTCTCAGCAAACACAAAATAACAGTTATAAATTGGCCATGGTAAAAATTTCTACTCAAAGATGCAATAGTTGTAAAACACCTTGTGTATATTTTACTATATTACATTGCAATAACCGGTGTGTATACTCGGTTAGATCTAACCAGATCTAGAATCTGATCTGAATGATTCAATTTCATAATTTAAATCAGATGAGATCTAATTAGATGAAATCAAATCTTATAATTTTTTCCCTCGGGTAATGTAATAAGATTTACTATAATACGAGTGAAGTTTTAGTATGGGACATAGTAATTTTTATCAGATTTTGTGCTGAATTAATTTATCGTAAAATTTACTATGTTCAATAGTAGATTCAACTCTAACATGAGTATAGTTCTACGTCACTAGAGAGCATAATAAAACTGAATCCCTGGCTGGGACTTTTTAATATTCAAGATATGTTACTGTTACTTTGTGGTTGCTAAGTTGTGATAATAAACGTTCAATATTCACCATTTGCACGAGCATTCCTTTCTCTGTTTACTCGATAAACTCACCCTGGGTAATATCCATATTTCTGATTCCTCTCGGGAAAATAAATTTCATTTACATTTCTTACTTCCGGCAGCGCTTTAACGTTAAATTACTCTCCACTGGTTTTATTAAATCCAATCGTACGGAAACTTGACCTCCGTCTGGATAAAAACGAATTTCCCTCCCGCCCTGCTGCCTTGCCTTAGTAGTTACGGAAACTGCTAAGCCGGACGCGAGCTTGAAAGTCGAGATAATTTTTATTACTCCAACTGACCGATATTGATATAAGCTGCATCTATAAGGTTTATGTATCCAGCATCTAAATTGCGAGAAGTCATATTCCCTTGGTATGTGAATATTGGAAAAATATTTTTTAAACACAAAAATACCAGAGAAGCTCGGAACAAATATTTTTGAAAAATATTTCAGTCACAATAATCATAATCAATGTCGATAGATTTTTCATGATTTTTCATTCTCATTTTAGAACTGTAAAAACGTATTTACCAACGACGAATTCGGATTTACGAGGATATCGCATAAACGCGAAATTTTTGGTATTTCTGGAACAGTTAAAGGTTCCTTGATGGTGGGTATTAATCTTCCAGAGCTGAAATAAATATACATATACGTAGATTCACTGAAGTAATCATATATTTTAAATCATTCGAATCAAGTAAATATAAAGAAAAATAATAGTGGCGAAAGAGTGATCACTTATGATAAGAGAAAAGAAAAAGTGAATTAAAAGGTTTTCGAGACTGAATGATATATCAGTCCTGTAGCTATTGGGCAACGGTTGTATTTATTTTTTCTTACTTTCAGCGTACTAAGAGTTCTCACTTTCAATCATCTCCTAGAAAGATGGGAGCGACGTCGGAATTGCTTTCACGTTCGACGGCATCGATATTGACATTTTCTCTAACACAACTAGGCATAAGCAAGCCTGCAAACGTATCAAACGTAATACAGGGTGTTCCTGCGCCCTGGAACACACGACTCCTGCTGAAAAGAAAAGATTTTACGAGCCATCGTAAAGCGGGCTCTAACGCTCCTAGGAAACGAATGGTGGTAGAGCAAGGAGGTCAGGACAGGTCGAACCGGATCGTAATTTTGCAACGACACCTGGAATATTATTCTATGTCAAATGGTGGCCGTGAAACGGATAACAGATGACGGTTAAAAGGACACTCGGAAGCATAGAATAGATAGATAGGGTGCGTAGGTTTGAATTCAACCGTCCTTCGGAATTAGTAGCAACCTAACCTAACCTTTGTGTAAATCGAACGTAGATCAACCAAAAGAGTAGTTACCTCTGTTCCCTTATCTGCGGCCAGTGTCACCTGATGGATACCCGGTAAATGCCTATCGATTTTGCATTAAGGCTCGGAAGTCGCGGCTGCCAGCTGTCGACACGTCCAAAAGTTCCAGGACTCTAAGATATTGGTTAACGGGCATTCTATAAGGATTAGAGGTTAGTGGATTCTGTGGGAAAAAGAAAGAAGTCGATATGCAAAGTTGTTAAAAAGATAGCAGCATGTTTTATCGTGGTCGACGTATATCATTGTACGTCTATGTATATATTTTTATTCCTTTACGTATACTGAGTGATTCAAAATTTATACTATTTCCGGCACCAGCATACTCGGGAATGGCAAAACGAAGGAGAGCCTCTTATCAAAAATATTGTAAGATAAATAGTTTTCAAGTTATTTCGGTTTGAAGTTTAAAGAATACAATTTTTCAAGTGAACGTACATTATGGGTACATTTCAGACTTGCCAAATCTTACTAAAAATTGTATATATTTAATTTATACTCTGAGGATCATAAAGCGACGACCATACTGAATTTTTTATATATTTTTTTCTAATGCTGAACTTCCGGTGTTTAAATGAACTTGGTTAGTCATACATATGATTAGTTTGGGTTTAGGTTAGAATTCCAATGTTAGGCACCTCGGGTTCTGTTTTATTAAATATTATTAGCTTCCATGTGTGAATGCCCTATTATATGCTCGGTTCCCAAAACATACTTTTAATTTGTTTATATACAGTATAATCTATTTAAAAGAAAAAGTGGAGAAATCGTCTAGAATTCTAAATCAATCCTTCGGGGAATCCCCGAATGAATGCCCTTCGTCAGCTGATCATCTCCCAAACTAATAATCCTTCAAGGCTTTTTCTAAATCCTATAAAAATGGTGGAGAATATAGACCGATAATAAAGCGTGTCCGCTACGATCCGCATCGTTGTGCTTTTCATTGGCTGATCGTACCCACTAATTTTCAATTGATTCTCCCACCGGGATATTTACGAATTTTATATCGCGCACTGGTCTGAATGGGTAATCAAGCGAGCATTTGATGGCCGAAAGTACTTTGTTGAATGGGAATATATGTATACATAGACAGTTGGCGGGAAAAATTTTTTTTCTTAAACTTTGCCAATAATTCACAATAACCTTATAACGAATTGCTCCATAAGTAACTGCCTCGATGTAATTTAAGTCTCTCTTCGTTTGTTTAAACAGGGCGGTAATAACAAATGGGATATTATTCTCATCTCATTTCCATATATCACGTGGACGTTACATAAGGCGAAAGGCGCGGCAATACAAACGACCATAATCGCTCATCCCTATTTTCTCAATATATAACGAGGGTCATATACATATCTTCATAATTCTAGACGATGTGTTTGCACCGGAATAAATACACTCGCAAGAATGATTGATGCGTCTTTCCGTTTGTCAAGCGAATATTGACTCAATTAACACGGTAAAAAGTGAGCGACTTCCTAACAGCGATGCCGATATAATCGCACTTCCTTTTTTTACTCTACTTAATTTTTTCTCTTTGCCTTCCTCGGACAACTACCGGCATTCTTTACACCTTGCAAACAATTCAGTACGCGGGACGTGCGATATCGCTACTTACAGCACTACCCTTGATTCTTTTTTATTACGAGATAAAAATAAGATCCTCAAGGTACACTCTAATCGCGACGATATTTTTTAAACAATTTCGAATATCAATATAATATATTGTACTTACCTCGAGCTATAGCCATATACACTTGAGTATAAGCAGCAGTAATATCATAAAAGAATATTGTGAAGACGTCAAAGCAAAACTCTGCAAATACAAATGAAAGGATGAGCTACTGCAAGATCTTACAATAAAAAGCAGATATCAAGTGACTTATGTACTTGGCATTATGGTATGATTACAATCCTTTTTGCATGCAACACCGTAATGTAACAGTGATTTTTTTTTTGAGCAATTCAAAACAATCCTGTACTTGGCGACTACACTTTTGGGGTTTTTTGAGGTTACACTTAGCTCCGGTCATAGACATACACGACTAACAATAAGTTAATATTTTTAATAGAAATCCAAAACTGCCTATATCACTCGTAGAATATTCTGAAGCATCATAGTCATGTTTTGATATCCGTCAAATCAAAGTCTACTTGATACGAAAAATATGAATGCGGCGTAAGAATAGAATAATTATAGTTAAGCCTACCGAGTAACAAAAGGGCTTCGTTAATGATTTATTATGGGGTTTATAATAATTATCTCCTAGGGAAGGGGCTGCTCAAGTCAAATTAAGGGAACAAGATAATTACGAGAGATTATATATAGAGGAAAGATAGAAGGCAGAGTATCGGTTTAATTCGGTTAGATAATTCGGAGCTTCGTATGTAGGGAGATATCAAGGAATGAAAACGTTACGATAGAGAAGCTTGCCTAATGAAATTGAAAGTGCAAGGTGGTACGTAGATCAAAGGGTTAAAGCATCTTACAATCAGTCTATTTCCAGTTCACATATACGAGAGACACGTGTACGTAGAGGTTGAATACGCAAACAGTAAATTCGCCAGACCGCAGCATCACACGGAGTAAAATGGTCCTGGACAAACAAGGAAGAACCACCTCAGACATCGCGTACCCGAAGACATCAGGTTTCAATGCGAAGACGTTAAACTCGTGGTATTAGCACTTTCAGGAGTATTTCTCTTATTGTGCTCACCCGTGCGAGAGCAGCGTCCATTAATGAAATATTATGACGCTTAACGAGCAAGCGAGGTGAAAGAAATTCACGGCGCTTGGTGTCCGTGAGACTTGTCAGGCATAACTCCTATTTCTGGAACAGGAATAATTCTAATAATTAACTGCGCGTTCTCTCTGAACTCGTTGAACGCTCTGCTTGCCTCTCTTTTCCCGTCGCGTTTGTCCCCAGCTCTCTGTCCCTTTTCAGCCTACAGTACATACCGGTGTCTCTGTTTTGCCTGCCGGATAAAGAGCGCAAAAGCCCTTTTACCGAAAACCAAAAAAGACCGATAGCAAGAGAGTAGAAAGTAAGTAGAGGGTCGTGCCGGGTACCGAGCGAGTCTTGTACCGCGAGGCAGTGAATTTAACGCTAAATTTCTCGGGGAAGACAAAAGAAATACGCAAGGGATGTTTCACGGTAGAAACGACGCGTCATGGTTCGTTGGATGGGTTTTATTGAGGGTAAGCAAAGGGGCAAACGTATAATAATTGGTATGTTGCCTTTGAAATTACCAAGATTAATTTCGGGACTAGACGGTGAAAGGATTCATTTAAAATTTTCTAACGACAAGACAAACGATAAATCTGCCATTAATTCATTTGGCAAATTGCACGTTATACTGTGCCTGTCAGTTGCTAAATATTTGACAGAGGGTTGAATCCGAAAATTTCGTAACCCGATGTATTCAAAAGGAACCTGTCTCGGTCAGATTTTCATGGAAACATTAACCCTGACATGTGTGCTACTGTTAATGGCAATGCCGCTCACGTTGTCATGCGAGCCTGGCGTTAAGTAATCAATCCCTGGTTAAAGAGTGAGTGTTGTAAAAAGTTTACCTGCAAGCGATACGCAGATTTGTTCACCTGGAGAGTCTCATATACTGTATAGATATACGTGTGTGTATCACAGAAGCGATAAAGCTTGGAAAAGCTCCGGAGGATTATCAACATACTAAAGCAGTATTAACTTGGAAATAGTTGCCAGATTTTGTTCTTCGTCTGAAAAGCATGGAATTGGTGTCTAAGTCTTAGACCCCTCAAGCACCTACTTCTGGGTTAAGGAGTTACGTACGTTTGTCTTTCTGAGAAATGATAAATATTCAACAAATTTTTGAGATGACAGTTATTGGTCCCAATTAATAAATTTTGTTTATTTTAAGGTACGTGAGTCATGCTTAAAAAAATGGTTTAAATAAATTATTACATGCTGAGACATTACGTATGCTCCGTAGCGTCTTTTTTAGCGAGGTCGAAACGATGAGAATGACTCAACCTGTCTAGATGGTTCGTTCCATTATTTTGCTGGAAAGTCTGTAACTTCGATAATAATTTGAATTTGTAATTTTAATATGTCCTACAATATTCTCAAAAAATATATCTTTGAAAATATGTTAAAAAATCGATTTTTTTTTAAAATTAAAAACGCATATGACATCTTTATGGATACCGTTGACAGTTTTTGACAGCGACTATAGACTAGACTATATCGTGTTGCCTATAGTGACACTAATAAATAAAATTATCGATCAAAATTAATTGTGTAACTTTTGGTTATCAGAAACGTAGACTCGCTAACAGACGATACGAATGAAGCTGACAGGTGGGCAGACAGAGGGTGACTTCCACAGGAGGTTTTTCACAGGCTGCTAAAGCTTAATAGACTTAACTTCAGGTTTTAATTCAGTGACTGCAGGTTACTGATAAAAGTGTCGCTATCACGAGACCGTTGTGAATATTTTTCCCTCTGATTTACAGATCGAGCGAAGCGGCAGAGGAACAAAAAAGGCATCCGGTTCTCGATGGAGTTCAGTGAATAAATGAAGACCGAGAGAACACGTCTTCGTTTCTACTTTTGTTGCTGTTTGTTGCTGTTGTCATCCCAGATCTGACTGTCATCATGTAACGCAGTGACAGATCTGCTTTAGCTTTTCGAAAGCCAAGAAGCTCGTATAGTATTCCTCCGTTCAATGGTCCCTATCTGTACTTACAGCATCCCGCATCGTATACCCTGTAACAAGGAGAGCTTCATACGTCTACAATGGCAACTTGATAAATAATAATCTCAAGCTTAAGCTCCTTCTCTCCTGCTGAGGATCCATGAGCTATGATATCCAGCAAGGAGCATTGTAATTCTACTGTATGGAACTGATACCTGGATATACCTACTTTGACAAAAAGTCTCTAAGCTTCGGATCAATATACGATCCGGCACCTATTCGATGCAAGCGAGTTACTTTACAGTCTTGAATACTGTACAGAAATTCTGAAGGATATTGAGATGAAACTCGCAGAACGGACAATGTATACTCTATATTTCAAAAGTGATGCTTCTGGAGTTTTCAAGATTTCTATTAATATTAAGGAAGGTAGCATCGATATATACCTGGGGTCACAGGTCGATGAAAGGTAGCCAGTCAATTCCGTTTTGCGAAGACATCAAAGAACTTGGTGTGGTATGAGATTGGTAGATGATGCCAGGTAATAAACTTATGTTGTATCAATATATTATAAATGAGCGAACGAACGAACGTATAAGGATCAATGACTGAATCTATGTATGTTTTAATAAATAGACACGTGCCGCTTGTGTAGTGAATACGAAGACGACCTAGGTTTGGAGCGATTAATATGCTCTCTTTACGGTCCACGGGTCAACCTCGTGCATTTAGTCCAAATTTATTTAATAATTCAAATATGACGCTAGGTCGATGACGCAACGAGAAGACGAGAATAGGTTTACGCAAACTCTCGATAGATGGCCACGCTAATAAGTCATTTTCGAAAGCACGCGTTGCCCATCTACCTAATCAACGTTTTACTCGTCCTGTATACGGCAAACACGCTTCAATCTGTCTTATAAGTATAATTTGATCGTAACGCAAAATTTTATAGGCTTTCGTCGTCGCTGTGATCTCCTGAGCCCCATTCGACCTCAGCGACCTCGAAAATCTTATTCATACGTACGGGAATATGGATTATCATATGCGTGCCCCTTGAGTCTTGCCTGTATCCCTTATCGAAAAAATTTAATAAATTGATGTACATGGACTTGATGAATTGTTTGATTATCCTTATCTTTCAGCAAAATTTCTTAGTAAAGCTGGATCTTCTTTCTTTTATGTTCGAGAAATAACGTACAGGCCTTGGCTTCGGAATCTCGAGAACCAGTGAATTCTTTGAAAGCAAGCCTTATGATACACTCCAGACTTCTGAGTGTGGTATATCAAGACATGTGGCTGGTTAAAGCCCTATGATTCCCCTTACGAGACGTCAGCTTTATCCTGGGTATAAGCCCAAGAGACGACGAAGGCCAATAGGGTTGCTAGAGGCGATTTTGATTAATTTCTTCATGCCTTAGAATTTTTTGTTACTATATTACATACTCAGGTTATCCCGTTAGATAGATAATTAAAGACCTGAATACTTTTAACATTGTAAACAGGCCTTATGTCGACTAATCTGCATATTACGTTGACTGCCTTTTCATTACGTACTGAATTACTCTTGTATTGTAGAAATCTTTATTACGTTACTAGGGAGATTCGTTCCTGTGGATGTTCTGGGTAGAGGAGGTCGCCGGAGTTTGATCGTCCATTTAACGACGTTTTAACCAGCCGACAAAGCCGGCAGTTTCCATGGAGTTTCTCTATCGTAAACAGAACATCCTTCATCTCTGTTCTATCGCGAAGGCCTTCGTTCAATGCATTCCACGGGGATGAATTCCTGGCTATCCGTAAGCCCATCCATCTCTATACCCAGTAGACTTAAAATTAGCACTTTCCGCTATTGAGACGACGTCGTCTCCCTAGCTCGAAATTAATTAACCTCGTAAAATTTGGGAAATATATTTACCGAGTATCCGTTCTTACGTTCTCCGTACCAATGGAAGCTCTTGTTGGACCGTCGCCGGAAATCCTTGGTAAGATAATACTTATTATTTTCACGATAGGTGGATAAAGCTTAGTCGTTTATAGATAATATATATACTTATAGAGCAAGTAAGCTCTGTCAGCGTCCACTCCGATACTACCGAAATGGCAGAAACGGTTACACGGCTAAAGCATCAGTGAAATGAGAAAAATATGATTGGAAGTAGAGTGAGAAAATTTTCAATTAAAAACGTTTGTTTCATTGCTGACAGCTGTCATCTGGTAACGTAAATAGTGAAACGACATTTTTTAATTACTGGTTTATTATCAGATTCAGATGTTTTTTCTTCATCCTCATTTATGTAAATTATCAACCTCTCTTAATATTTTTCACTGTTAAATTAAATCTTTTATTCTTGACATTACGTAAGCCAACCTCGAGTACGTTTCTTGCTTTCCTGATATCCACGGCAACCTTAATCGCTGGGAGATTATCGTCAATTTCGCTTGGTTAAAGGGGTAGACCTCTAAAATTGCCGTACACGGAATAGTGGAGAGGTTCGGTCTACCTAAGGGTGGAAAAGGAGGAGTAGATTTTGAACCTTCTAAATAAATTACATTTAAATGGTTATAAACATTACGTATAGAAGATTGGTTAATTATAATTTATTCTCTTCATTACGTTATAATTAATGCAAATAAATGATTGGTACACTCTGATTTTTCGGTTTTAGGACTTAACTGAAGGGAGTAACCACAATCTGCTTTTCAGCAATTGAAAATCAAAGGCCAAACTCATTTGGATCGTATTTAAATTCCTTCGCTAAAAGATTTTTTAAAATGGACCACTGACAATGAATCTGTGAAATTCATTCTTCACTAGGAGCACTGGGAAAACATTCTGATGAATGTCCCTGAAAAAGGATGCGGGTTGCATATTGGTATATTTATTTTGGAGAAACGTCTACCTCGTGATATATACTTGCACCAGTTGCCGTCGTAATTCAATATGTTTTATTATGAGGATTTCCATTGTAATTGTTACCAGCGTCTTCGCCCTCATTTCAATATCTGGAATTCGCCCCGGAAATCACATTTTTTCAATGCTTGGCAGTCCCGATGATTTTCTTATGGCACTTCCTCCTCTTTCATTTTTTCCTCTTTTTCTTGAAGTAAGACTAAATTCCTTGTTTCCGCTCTTCTAATCGAAATTCCTTTTTAGTCTCCCGGTGGAATCTTGAAAAAAAAAATTACTGCTAATGGACTTATTTTTCTCGTAGTATAATTTAGAGCATAGAACCAGAGAAAATTGAATTCACCGGGTTCTCTCCTTGGAGACAGAGTAAGACAGAAGGTGGTCGGTTTGAAAGAAAATTAAAAAATAAAAAAAAATATCGGATAGTCACCAGAACGAATGAAGTTGAATTCTCCAAGATTTGTTGGAGATATTATTTTCTCACTTTTTCGTATTCTTTGCCCCTTTAACCAACTCTTTTACAACCCTTACCCCATTCGTCCATGGAATAATGTCGATAGGCCTCGTGACACGAATCGCAGGTCTTCATACAATTGCTTTTAATAATTTTATCATCAAAGACAAAGAACGGCTGAGAAACGTAAATAAATAAATGACGGTATCGAAAGGGCTAAAAGGGAAATAGTCGATAACTACTGAGAAAGGACGAGAACAAACATTAAAGCAAGGTAAAGCTACTTAAGGAAAAAAAAGAAGTTGCCAAGAATCGAAGAGTATCGATTAGTATCGATTTGACGGGCATTGAATAATAAAGAGATAAGAGGAGAGATAGATACGAGGAAAAGGGGAAAGAAAGAGGAAAAGGGAATGAAAGCTTAGTGCCGTAACATCAGAAGAAAAATTTTATGTACAATATTACGGTGGCCATACAGTGGTTAAACTTTTTCCAACAAAATTTAATATTTTTTCGGCATACCATGCTTTTGAATTGGAGATTGAAATCCTTTGGCGAAAACCCTCCTGTCGATTCGCGATTCCAGCATTTGCATCGCAAAACGAATCCATCATCCTGAGGGGAAATCATTTTTTACGTGCCAATGCTCTCCCCATCGCTGCGCTTTCCTATATATATCCTATACTCAACTGCGTGCTCTTTACGACTCTTCTCGGACCGATAAAAGATATTCCTGGTGGCGTATTCCACGTACAGCTACTTCTGGCAGACTTGAATAGTTCCAATGCAAATCTTCATGCAAATTCCGAGCTAAGCGCATCGACTGGGCACGTCAAGAGATGCATCTTCATGCAAACGAATTCAGCATTGAGACTTAATGTCCTTAACTGTTGCTCGAGGGCGTAAACTTACACTCGGAAAAAAAGAGACATTTCGAAGGGATCCAAAAGGCAGAAGAGTTCAATAGGGATCTTCAACTGAAAACTAAAAAAAATCTACTGCAAGGGTTAACATAAACTGTCAATGAGCACGCGTTGAGTTTTTAAAGAGCCTGTATCAATATTACTGCACCTTACCGATTTATTGTCTATGCCAATTCATGTGGATCAATGTGAAGATAAACTTGAGAACTGTCTGAAAAGATTTTATAAAATTCTCAGATTCCATTTTTCCTCGATTTAATTCGTACGTAAATAAAAAGTGCAGCAACAAGTGACCCAGCGATTTCGAGAACTCGCAGTAAATCCTTCGTCTAATCTAAAATACCAAAAGCTATATTCTCTGATTGGATTTACTGGGTCAGCGTATAAGCTCGTTTACATGCCTCTAATGGGATTATGGAGGTTCGCTCAAACATTCCTAAAAGGACGGATGGACTTAAGTAAATTCCTGAGGAAGACAAAAGCGAAGCCGGATGATCACTGGGATCAAAAGCATGCAGATGAGGTGAGCCTTAACGCGACGAACAAGCCCAAATTGACTTTTATATGAGTTCACATCGTTTCTCGAATATCTTATACAAAAGTAACGATCGATGACTTCGTTTGATCGCGTTGCCTATACCCATTCGTCAGTACGATAAGATGTCTCGATAAGAGCCTCCCTCGCGTTCAATCGTTTATTACACGTATCGTCAGTTTTATACTGAAATAGGACTAGGCTGAAAAGGCTGAACTAGGAATATGCTGAAAACTATATATTTGCGATAACCAGTGCAAAAAGTGAAAATTCGAATTAAAAATTCTACCAGCAACTACAACAATTCTGCCAAGACTTAGCATTGCTATTAATAGCCTAAATAATTTATTTCCCGAATCTCACCAGAACTGGTGTCACTGCCACTACAATGTGCACTCGTCTAAATTCCGATCATTCGTCTGATAATCACAGCGATACATTTCTCGCCGTCTATTAATATAAGTCACGTCGTCTTTAGAATTCGCCTTTTTGATCCCTCTAGAAAAAGTTCTTCTTTATTATGTACCCGTGCGACAGACTTGCTCCCTCGTTCGACTTGACAACTTTGACGAGGAACTTTTTTTCCCATCTCCCACAATATGATACCTCTATTCGTTTTTCGCATCTGCTACTTTGATTTCATACTCTCCCATCGTACACCCACTGCCTGCTGGCGAGTCTAAAGAATGTGTTGAACTCTAAGGTCCTTAAGAACTTTTTTTCTTATCAGGTTTTTACGGGAAATCCAAATCCTTCCGGATGTTTGACTGTCACGTTTGAACTACGTCAGACACTCCAGATCATTAGAGGACGAAAGGACGGAATGAGCTTTTTCACAAAGAAGTGTCACTCAGACGGAAAGGTAAGAGACATCGACGTGTTAAGAGAAGTGACGTAATGGCGAAACAACAAGAACGGAGGGAACATTTAGGAAGATGTCGTCGAAGGGAGTCCGCGTCAAATGGACAGACGTAGAAGGCAATACGTCAAGCTGACAAAAGAGGCAAAGCAGGGACTAGCAATTTATGTGTCAGAATGGATGAGAGGAAGTCCCGGCATTTGGTTAATGTCACAGTAAAAGATCATACAATTCTAGCCTCCTACGTGAAGTCAAAGGTCACGTTAGTTGGAACGTCACGTGTAATAACCATGTCAGTAAAAAATATTTGACAAATGATTCTCCATCATAAATTTTCAAAGAGAATTCTTATCGCTGGAGAATACCTGTATTCAAACTATGCATATATACCTATATACAGTTATTCAGTAGAAACGCACCAGCTGAAGTTAGCGCGCCATTTTGAATCTCATGGTAAAACAATGTTCAGGTGGTGCGCTTGGACTGTATAACCTGGTATGTATCATCACAATTTAATGTACGTGGCATTATGAAGGTACGAGAAGAGACCGAAAATCATAAAGATAATCTACTCAAGAGGAGGCACTCGTCGTGTCTTTCTGAATTGCCTTAGGAAAGCATTCCGTTGATCTTCGTAACTGAAGAACTAAGATGAGAGGATACACGTTTATACACTTGTGTCTATCAATACGAAACTTCAGAGTGTTATTGTCCCTCAGCAGTTCACACTCCCACTGTGCTTCTCTTGGATGTACTTTATATTAGTGAGAGTTGGTCAGATAGACATAGAGATAATATATAGAGGAGTCTACAAATAATTAAGCCACGGGGTATAATTCACTTCAATCTATATTACAATTGAACCGTATGGGAGTTACCAACTCAGCTCGTCATGTCACATTCTACTGAATCTAACTCCGAACTGTATACCACATCCCATTGAAGTATACGTATCTCGATTTTCAGGGTTTCATTCAAATACCCTGCTGAATTAATTTGATTTTCAAAGTTTGGTAGCACTGCAGATGATGGGGGAAAGAGAGACGTTGGACCTCTTTATATGATATTTGTGTATGGTCTGTGGGATTTATTTAAAATTCCCGCGCTGTCTCTATTTCCATAAGAATGCTGCACTGATTTCAATTAAGCTAAATTGTCATGCTTATCTGCGGGATTCGTACGGCGCCGCCTCCATGGTAAAAAAGAGTCTGATACAAAAAATCTCGTATTACCCTCGCTTCTCTGTTGTTTGCAAATTCATATGTATTTCATGATACACTGAGAGTCCGAATGCCGATATTATTAATTTCAAACAAGATACAGTTGAATGGGCTCGCTATTGTTTCGTAGTATCTGCTTCGCTTGATATCGGCATGGGATGCAGTTTTCAAGTGTCTCGTGATAACAGTATCCAGTCATGTAGTCTCTATCTCTCTCTTTTCTTCCTCCACAAATTATTCCAGTATCTTTTTTATCCTTTAATTTACAAATATTATACAAACCCGTGACTTGCAATGTTTTATATTTGTTTATAGATCAAGAACTTCTCGTATCGCATAAACTGTATAGGATTCAATACATACTGAAGCAGTATACAACGAGACACTGTATTTATAGGATCAGACCGAAGAGGGCGTCGGTTTGAACGTCTCAATTCAAATAGAAAATACCACTGAAATGAATCCTTTATCGTCGTCGAGATGCTCGAAATTTTCATGCGAAACAACAATTCAATCGGACAGCGAAACCCGTGGAATATAAATGAAGTAAAAATTTGAATCCTTCGCCGCTGCAAGTAAATCCCCAACACACTCGGCAAAGCCCTCGCATGAAATCCTATAGGATTTTCTTAGTGTCATTCCAATTTTGAGATTCACTTGGGAATATGAAAGAGAAAGAGAAGTAGCTCGTCGAAATTTGAAATTCTGTATCACATATATAATACAGCAATTTTTATACAAAATTTGATACCTTCAATACGTTCCATAAATAACTGCGTAAAATCGTCATTGTATTAAGGTCTGCTTCATTTAATGTAGATATAATAGAATATAAATGCATCAAAGAGAAATTCAAGAGAACCAAATAAACAGACTTAATCTGCACAATTGCTTTTATACTGTATACACAATTACTTTTACAAGGTATTAGTCGTATAGACTATAGCACAAAATTTAATTAAAAGCAAATATTAATGCAGTTATAAATAGAACATAAACCTATTAAAGAGAGGTTCAGGAGAAAAAGATAAATTGCCTCTTCAAAATACGCGATCCTCTACCAGCAAGTTGTCTGTTATCAGTGCTTTTATATTGAAAAAGCAACACATATCTATATTGTGTATATACTGCATAGATGGCAGTACAGTATTGCTATTAGCTATTGAAGTAGAATGTATATGCCCAATGCACTGCTGGATATCGACTACGGATAATGCAGTTTACTTCTTCTATAATTTTAGAATTTTAAAATTATCTCATATGTTTCTTTTCAATTTCATAAAACAAACAGGATTCACTCAAACAGGATTGACAGGATATTAAATTTTTGCACAGCGTATGACATTATATTAAAAAAAAATATAAAACATGCTTATTGCCATCTGACGGAAATTATGCAGTTCTTCCTTTTATACATAATATACACAAGAGACCCGACGTCCTCAGTCGCCGGGATCAAATTGCCTTAATGAAACTGTCGATTAGATTCAGGAGGCGTGCGCTGAATAAAACGGTCCTTTGGAGAAGTAACCAAATGAAAATAACGAGACGACTAAACGAAAATGAGCTCGAATCGACTGTCCAATTATCCGAATCTACAATGCTCGTTACAATAAAAATGATGCCGCAGCTGAGTTCATATATTGATTTTTTTTTAACTCAACGATTTCAGTAGTCACCCAAGAAGTTTGCGCTGAATACTTATCTCGGATTACAATGATGACCCGTCACTATGAAAATCATAGAGTACATGAAGAAATGTCAAGGACTGGTATACATAAAAACTGAAGACCTAAAAAATGATGGTATCCCAAGAGCAAGAAGTTCAAAAGAGCCTGAGACATCTTCGAGAAGTCTCGAATCCATACCAATCGCTACACTCTATGAAAAGTGTATTACCAAAGATTCGTTAACCTTAAAATAATCCTAGTTCGATGAGCCTCGATAAGTGACGTTGGGTGTCGAGTACCGGTGTGCGGGCCCCTTAAAGAAAGGTGCGGCGTACAACGGAAGAATGGTGGAGGTAGTGGGTGGCTATAGGAGTACACAAAGTAGGAGGGCTTCAGCATTGTACTGCTACGTTAGTAGAACGTCGGCTCCATTATATATTTTCCCTCTGACTGTAACAACCTATAGCTACAGTCTTGTTTGATTGGCGCGCTAACCACGCGTAACTACACTTGGAGAAGTGTTCCCGTTTAATTCTAGTGGTGGTTCCATATCCAGAGGAGCGTCATCAGGATTGTGCACTTGATTCATTGGGTACCAGTAAGTTCAAACATTGTCGGTCGCATTGCGGTTTGCTCGAGAGAGCGCGGGTGTCAATCGATGAGAGGATTCTCCAGAGGAAGCGATCGTAAGGTACCAGGTGTTCATCAGGTACAAGGGTGTTGGTCTAATGTGGTGAAGGATGGTCTTCGAGCCCATCACTCAGGAGCAGAGGAGACGCTTCTTTAGGCAGGGATATGGAGCTCATCTGCCTGGGTAAGAATATATTGTATTAATGTACAGATTAGATTAGTTTGATTAATTATTGGCTTTAATAGTATAATTATTATTTGTCATACTAA
Source organism: Cephus cinctus (assembly GCF_000341935.2). Lineage (NCBI taxonomy): Eukaryota > Metazoa > Arthropoda > Insecta > Hymenoptera > Cephidae > Cephus > Cephus cinctus. The sequence goes on along the minus strand of NW_014333043.1, from coordinate 341,449 downwards.
TCTATGATATATTAGTACTTTGAAATCTTAGCCAGCTGTCTGCCACATGGAATCGTGACAAATTATACAACGATACAGTTTGGATTTGGATAGCCATGGTAATTTAACAAGGCTGAGAATGCCCTTGGCGATATCTCATCCGAATATTCTCGGTGGTCCATATCTGAGGTGCTCCAGTGAGCGTAATGGAGGGACTTCTACAATACAGCCTAATTCCATCAGAAGTACAGGACAAAAGTAATCGTTCCTCATGAAAAATATTAAAACAAGGATCCTCGTTACAACTCAGAAGACATGAAAAAAATGGGATGCTTACAAACAGAGATGAACTCAACATACGTAATGAATGGATACAGCTGGGGAAAAAATCGCAAATGTCAAGAGGACCGCTGGAGGACATTTTACCAAAGAGGCACGGTAAATGCAAACATGAAAATAGCGATGAAGTAAGCAGAGAGAAAGAGAGAGAACGATTCTCACTGGTGGAGGATGAGAATAAATTCGCCAGTTTCGTAATACGAGGTGCAGTGTGTAGTCGTACTCCGGCTGCGTCGTGGACCACAGAGTTCAGGATATTAGTGAACCAATCGGTATTGGCCAACAAGTTTCAAACTACAAAATTGATTTCTGTAACTAGTCTGGTATACTGTTGCACGTGCGGTATAGTTTGAGCTAGTAGCTAAAGCGAGTAGCCAATAAGTCGGTAAGTGAACTAGTTCTTGAGCGTACGCTTCATCGCTTCATCGCACCCGGCTCTCCCTTCGTCGATATGACTGAAGTGGGACAACCAATCAAGTGATCCAACGATCAACCAATCGATATGTAGTATCGAATGAGACCAAGGATCAAGATCTTAACCATTTTTGGAACAATTCTTACCATCCTGAGATGAGAAAGTCTGACTAGACAATATATTGATTTTTGAAGGCCGAAGTTTCTTCCTTGGTACCAGGTTGGTACCAACCCCAACTACCAACCAGGTCCCACCTCATGTTCACCACGCAATCATTATTATCGCTTGAAAACTACATGCAAGCGTCTTCCATGGAGATAGAAATCTAAATAGGGTTTTTATATCTTGAGAAAAATCCTACTAACCGCTATATCTGGATGACCTACTGCCATTGGTCGATGTCTGGTTCGATAACCAATTCATTCGATGGTGTCTTTTACTTCTGCGGGTTCAAGGGGTTGAGGGGTGGAGGGACTACGATGCGAATCACTGTGGCATGACCGTCACGGACTCCACTGAGTCCATAGGTCAATGACACCAAACATTATAGCTAAGATTATGAATATATGTCTACCCGTGGAGATGATTCGTATTTTTTTCTAGAAAAAAATATTTATCCAAGGCGTCTCTGGCATCTCTTTGCATGAATAAGAATTAACACCTCGTAAAGCGAGAGGTGTGAACCGAACGATAATTAATCCTGAAGGTGTATTCGCATGGTGATGTAATCCAGCAACAAGAAACAGTCAACTCAGTTTAAACAGATGTTAATTCTAGCTTCCAAATAACAGTCGCATATACATATAAATGGAGTAACAGAAGATGCAATGAATAATCAATGGGTTGTTATGACAAAGGTGAAGTATTTCTTACTGTTATTTTATTTTCAGATACACCGGCCATTGTCCAACTCTCAAGTTTCGGGTTGGCAAGAGATTCGGAGCCTGTACAGAAGAGATAATGAAGGTGAGTAACAAAAATATTTATGCAAATCGCATAGTCATAAATTCCTCGATTGGCTTTTACCATCCATTTTGCGTTGTATATGAAGAAAACCAATAGGCACCGTTACAGGAACTCCTCGAGAAAGAGATCCTGAAGAATGGTCCATATAGACCAGCATCTGGGAAGGAGGTCCTGATACCTATTGTCCGAGAAAAGGATATCAGGAGAGACTGGAAAAATGACGCTTACCTGCACAAAGCGCCACCTTATATCCTAGGCTATACTGGTAAGATATAAACAGGAAGGGATATTGGAACTAGACTTCCTCTTTCTTATCTTCCTTCACGTTGAACTCTCATGATCCCCAGGATACATTCCGGGTTTCAACAATAGGTACGGATTACCCTTTAAGAAAGCTGTTGAAGAGGGTCGCAAGGAATGGCGAGACACACAGAATGAGCTAAGGGCTAAAAGGGACGCCCTAAGAGCCCATGTTGAAAGAACCGATCCCAGGAATCTGTTAGCTAGAGCCAGAGCGGACAACGTTGATGTGGAGATTGATCACGGTCATGACAGAGATAGAACATTCTTTGGTGAGACAGACTGTCAATCTACCAATGAGTAAGGAGGCAGATTTTTCACCTTGAATAAATCTCATTGCCTCCGGCTGTTCCTTTTTCGTTCTCGACCTAGTAACATTATGTTAATTTAATTACATATATTTCTACAGAGCATCACGTGTCACCAGAGAAGCCACCGATTGTGGGCTACACTGGACACATACCTGGCGCTAAGGGCGAAGTTGCCCTTTCGAAGAGGTATGCACAAGCTGCCAGGAGAGGACTGGAGCTTATTCATAAAGAACGTGCGGAGAGGTATGGTACTAAGGACAAGAATGCAGTTCAAAGGGTCCTTGATGTAGCGTACCTGGATGAAACTGGACACAGTAGAGCATAAAGCTAATATACTTTGCTACTGTCACTTTTAATGACGCTCACTCTGTTATTTATTGCGTTATTTAACTTCGAAGTTATACTCGTTATTAGATTATATTCTAGCGAATAAGTCAATGTATTCCGTCCATTGCTCGAGTGGCATAACACGTGTATTATATGTATACATATATGTAGATTTTAACTTGAGATTATTATAAGTAATACTCAAGAGATACACATAACGTTCTTATTTGGTCGGCCATTTTGGATCGTTCAGTATTAGAATTTCAGATAATTATTTTTTTCTCATATGTGTTTCGTCCTTGAAACATCTACGATGAATATGTGTGCCTCATTAATTGTATGCTAGTTTCATTTCTTATAAGAAATGAAATTTAGTTACAAATTTATGACATTGCTGTAAGGTAAACTAATTGCTGACTTTAGAGATGGCTATTATGTACTTGATGGAAGGTCGGGCTTTCTTGGAGTTCAGCAACAATGAAATTTATCGTTGGACGGTTGATACCCTTCGGTATTTAATCATGTAAATAAAGCATTTACCATTCCAAGATATTAAGCTATTTATTTGAATTATTAGAACTTACTTTACGTGAAAAATATTTGGCATTTCGAATATATCTCTTGCATGGACAGAACTATAAATGAGGATATATTTTATATGGTTTTATTATCAAAACGTAATAATATGATTATGTATAATGTGATTCCTAAGAATTCACTTTTCTCGACGCGGAAGCCTCTCTAATCTTCTTGACTCCATATCCATGGACTGTTTCCAATAATCTTTAGTTAACGTATTCGTTCCATGAGATAAAGACATTAGCCTAGCTAAAACCATGAGAGAGTGTAAATTGTCAGCGTTTATATTTTGATCCGATTGTCGCATCTTCACAAAATCCTCTTGGATTGTCTGTAATTAGAATTAGATTAAAAATACGAAATTGTTAAATAGCAACTTAATTTATGACTTACGTCAACTATTTCATCGTTAAACTGAAAATCTGAGTGCCTCATGCTTTCTAAATATTGACGAATATCATTCAACCGCTTGTCATCCTTTAAGTATTGTTTGGCTGCCTGTACGACTTGGGGATAAAGATTTTCTGTATCCTCATCGGGTTTCACGATGACTTGAATCACACACTAAAATCCTATCGATTAGGATACTTATCGATGTCTGTATTGGAACAAATATCTTTACGTGACAAGAACTCACAGGTATGAAGGACTTCACTTCGGACAAAATTAACACCGGGATGTCTGTTTCAAATTCCATTGGATAGTATGTAAAATCGTAGGAAACCTTTTGAAACTTCACCAAATCACCAATAGCCTCATAGTTTTTACGGCCGTTAGCGGATACACGACCGCTTGATAATTGTGTTTCATCTATTACCAGATGCGTGTTGTTACTCAATTGTAATATGCCGCTGGTTAATCTGTTACAGTCATAGTCCTTCCTGAGAAAAAAAATCAAATAGAATGATAAAGAAGAGGACAACGAGATTCTTTTGTTCTGATATATATTGATATTTAAAACTTACTTTGGGATGAGACACATGTCATTCAATGCTTCAAGACTGCATTCCAAATAGTGACTCTTGGGTACAAGAAGAGACAAAATTTCGTATAAATCTTTTGGGAATGTCCTAAACTTTCCAAAAGAAAAATTTGTAATGTTTATAGGAAACGAACCCAAGCACAGCGCATCTTTTCTCAAGTAGCTGGAAATTGTATGATGGAAGTTCATTATTGGTTGCACTATAATATGCCGTGATGTATCGAAAGAAAACGTACATGGAGGATATTAAATGGCAAATAAGATAATCTGCAGCCAATGTGTCACCAAATAATATTTGGCTGAGTATCATATGTAATTCTGCTCTAATTTGTTCGGCCCGCGATACGATTTGTGGACAGGAATCTACATGATGTCTTGTAAGAGATGTGATTTTTACAGCATGTAAGCGAGGTACCAAGGAAGTAGGTGGATTATGAATCTGTACTTCAGAATCATCCATTGCATCTTCAGAGTCATGAATAAGACTTAAGGCAGGATCAAGTGATATGAAGCCAACAATTTCCAGAATTTGATTTAGTTTGTATGACGTGGCATCTTCATAAATCTGAAAATGTTATATTAGTGTATGAAAAATACAGCAAATATTATGTTTCAATAATATTAGATTACTTTAATAACCTTTACGATGCATGCTTTACCATCATCAATAGGAATTGGGAAATTCATTATATGTTCTTTTGATAGTGTATTTATATTATTTCTTTCTTGGGTATTGGTGTTTTCATTTTCACTGTTTTCCATCATTTTCTCCTTTTTTCTAATTGGTTCGGAACAATCCATTTCTTCAACAGATTGCTCAAGAGTTCTTTTAAAAGATGTATGGGACACTTCTGGTAAATTTAAATTGGTTTTAATACACTTTTCTTTTGCCCATTCATTTAATCCAGGAATAGAGATAACAACACAGGTCTGACGTTCTGAGCTTCTATTCTTCTTCGAATCAATGATAATCTCTTCATGAGGCTAATAGAAAATGAAAATAGTTATACCATAGACTACCCTTAGAATACTGCAATATTTTTCACAACATTATAATTAATAATATTTGTTGGCAACATTATACATGAGTAGAACAATTCTTAAAGACTCTCACACCTAGTATTGCCAGTTATTTTATTATAGGTCCTTTTAAATACCCAGAACGCCTATCAAATAATGGCGGGGGCATATCTGTGACATTTCCATAAGGACCATAATACTTTTATGTGGAAATAAATATTATGTCATTACCAAACAGTATGCTGTATCTTTATAAGTTCCACATCGAATCTGACATTCCCCGGTTTGAGAATTTCTGACTTCATAATTCTCAAAATAGTATTCAGGATTATACATATCCTGAATCATGCCTCGAAAGCGAACTAGCTCTCCATCCTTGAAACTATGCAAAGGAGCAGAATTCACTAAAGGAATTTCTCGTAAGGCTTCTGCATCTTCCAAAATCAATTGACAAGACGTCTGATTTGTCAGAAAATGTTCAGGAGTCCATTCTTCAAATCGCGCAGCTAAAACATGTTTATCAAAATTAATGTTAACAAAAGATAGAACATACCTAATGAATTAAACCTCATTACCATAATTTACTTTATTTTACTTTAATCAACTTACGTGCCATAATCAAAATCCAAAATCTGCCAAAGTCCAGCTAATAAAAAATAACACGATATTTATTAGTCCAATGGCGGGAAAATACTACACGAGAATAAGAATACAGGCTGATTCACAATTATAATGTCTCTATCGCATTACACATCAGTGCCAAACGATAGACAGTGACCAATCACAATCAAAATTTTGTATGAAAAATAAATACTTTAGATTAAGGGTTATTCTGTAATTGAACCACAGTGTGGGTATTAAATTTCAGCTAATGATATTGATTGATTTTTGTCAGAAGTCGAAATCAATCGATGCAATTGGCTGAAATTTAGTAACCGCATCTGTGGTTCAATTACGGAATATGCCCTAAACTGCAGAAGAATAGGGTTTCAGCTTGTGGAAAATAGAGGCGCTGATATTTGCACTGAATAGTTAAAACGTTAAGGAGTGTCCAGTCTCGTATGAGTACAGTAAATAGTCTATGGAAGTTTATCGCAAGATGTCGGGGGATGTTTTGCGCGATGAGCCGCTGCTATGGTCTCGGACGAAATGACTTGCTTGTCGTGGCGAACCTTTGCGAAATTCCGGCCTAAGCTAAATCCTAAAGTGTTTTAGAACCAGCGTGTGTATCATTCGAGCTCATTTGGTACGAATCCAGCCAACTTCAAGAAGTAAAAAGTCTACTCTAGAGAGAGGTGCTGGTGCCAGCGCCGAGTACATCGCCAGAAGACACGGAATAAGCTGAACGGTGATCGATCGAGAAGATCAAAGTTTCGATCGAAAACCGGCCGAAAGTTAAAGAAACATCGGAATGGGAGGAAAAGCTAGCACGGTGGCGCAGAGTGGTGCAAACAACGGACAATCCTCAGGAGGCCCCAATGATGCTACCATGCAGGGTTTCTCGATTTTGCGTTCACTTCCTGGAGGAGTTGGGATTTTGCAACATCAGCATCAACAGGGAAACCAGTCACAGAATTCTAGAGTGCCTGGAGATAGCAGACAAAGAGCACGGTCTCTTAGTTCAGTACCAGATTTGTCCTCTGGTGAACAGAGTGCCCTTGCTGCTTCCGTAGGGGTCAGTGTTGGACAGGCTCTGGGACTACCACAACTTGACTCAGATGACAATGATGAGGATGGTGGTCGCGTTTATGCTGCTCATAGCTTGCCCTCTCATATCTGGTCTCTTAATGGTAAGCATGTCATGAGTAAAATATGTATATTTTATTATGGATCTAAATTGTGAACTTTTTAGAACGATTGTTTTACTGTCATAGAATCTTTCTTCATGGGCTGTTCATAGTGAAATGAATTCTAATAAGCACTATTTGAATTTCACATCCATTTGTTCTTCATTTTAATGCCTATGGGACATGAGGTCAATCTATTCCCTCCCTAGGAAGAAAGACCTACCTCAGGGTTGCCATCAATTTTTACACTACTTCAGGATGGTAGTTTATATGTGTACATACATACGTAATATTCATATTACACATACTCTAATGATTAGCTGTTCTTTGTTATTGCATTGGGTTTGCAAATTACAAAGATTTGTTTTAGTATTATCAGATATTCCACTTAGGCTTTCCGCGTTCCGGCGGTGAGGTTAGATATGTAGAAGTATCCTTACTGTAATCACGGGTAAGATAGAAAATAGGGGGCGTTTGTTATGACGCGTGTTGCCGGGGTGGTTGGCCTGGTAACCGCGTGCAATCGATCACGGCCACGGAAAAAAGCTTGTAAATTTTAAGTACTCAAGGAAGATCCTTAGCCTTCCGCGGTCGCGAGAATAAACGTTGCCACGGCATTCAACATCTTCGCGGTGGGATGGATCGGATTAGGTTAGGTCGGGTTTACTATGGGAGTTATAGTGAGCTCGTGCCTGAACGAGTCCGAAACTGAAGTTGTACCCGCTCATCGCGTTAGAAGAGTATTTTACGGTAGGCACAGTGCATACCCGGAACACGTATGCAACAGTGTTAACCCTCGTGCTTCTTATGCTGTCTTCTTTCTCTTCAAGGTCTAAAGTGTCCTGTGTGCTCCAAGTTCATCTTACCAGATGACATAGAATGCCACTTGGTCATGTGTCTGACCAAGCCTCGTCTGAGTTATAATGGTCAGTTCTTTCTTATCTTTAATATCTAGCAACATCATTAGATTTACTAAAAGGATTGTCTTATCTGTGTAGAGGACGTACTAGCAGATGAAAAAGGAGAGTGCGTCATTTGTCTGGAAGACTTACAACCTGGGGATGTGATAGCCCGCTTACCTTGCCTCTGCATATATCACAAAAAGTATGTATAATCATTCATTCGATTCTCATTAATCGTGTTTTCACTACTCAAAACTCATCCTGAAAAAATCTTTCCCAGCTGCATTGATAAGTGGTTTCAAGTGAATCGCAGCTGCCCTGAACATCCTGGCGATTGATTCTCGCACATCAAAATCGCGGGTAAAAATCAAAGTGGATCATGTCGCTGATCTACAGGACACCGACGTCGAAGACTTGCTTGATAATGGTGGGAAAGACAGAAGTAAAATAAAAGAAAGATGAAAAAAACTAGTCAAGGTGGCTGCTAGTCTGCGATGCTGGTTCGTGCATATGTGGTGATCGTTCTGAGGAGCGAGACTCGATCAAATCGAACGTAAGGACAGATACCTAATTCAATCCTTGATTGTAATATTAAGCAAAGGACTTTTAATAATCGCCATAAGATTCAACGATCAATGCTATTACCTATACGTATCTATAATTAATTAATCTATTACTGCTCTATCGCTTACTATCGATTGTACCATATTTATAAATTTTACTTAGTTTTACATCTTGAAGTCGATTTAGCATTAAGCGAGAGGCGGTAATTATCGTTACTATTATTACTTGAATACTATTATTTTTTTTCTTGAATGAGAATAACGAAGTGACGTTCAGTCGAGTGCACACCTGCGCGTACATAATCGAGCGGGTTGTACAGGAAGCATAAGGAACGCCAGAGTGGGAGTGTGCGTGTGTGCATATACAAATGATAAAGCGAGTGCGTGATAGCTGAGATGAGAGAAACCTCTAGCTTAGATAAAAAAAATGTTCTATGTTTAATGATTTTACTACCGAGACCGAGATGTATCGTTTTTGTTGTCTGTTGGGGGATGAGTGCTAGAAAGGATATTTTTGATACTTTCATAAAAGGGGGAGCCAGAATGTATAAGAGTTTCGAGGAGAGAGGACTTGTCGTAATGCTGTTGACGCTGTAGTAACAAATAAAGGTTCTGATTTAACCTTCGACGCGTTACAATCAATTCAAACAATGCAATCTTTATCTCTTGCTCCGTTTGGCCTCTTACCTTTTTTTCTTTTACTTTTTATTCCCTCTCCCCTTCATCACTTTATTACGTAGAAAAAAATCGATTAGCTTGGTAATCTATTAATTTTGTCAAGTATTTATCATTGTTAACTAAGTAGCGCTTAGGTATGACGTCATCAGTCTCTTTGTAGTGGACTGTGGGATATTACGATTGTCCCTGCCATTCATCAAGGTCACGGCGGAGGATCAACGAACCACCAGTAGCGTCTAGGGAAATGGATATTAAGAGTGGAGTCCAGGAATTTTCATTTTATGACTAGCGTAGTTATTATATTAAAGGTAGTTTCATATGTATCAAACGTCCATTCAAATATGATCGATCAACCAATGAAAAGCTCGTCTACAAATATTTACGTAATGCTATTGGTGGAGCGCTTGCGATTGATGAAATATGGTACAATCTTAAATGTGGTCACGTGAAAGTACTGTCGAAAATCTCGTGAGCCTCCGTTCTGATTAGAAACTGTTTTCAGGGTCAGCGGCAAGATGATCATAAGTGTATGGTGCAGAGCAGAAAGGAGACTCTGAACGTCTGTAGCTTTCAAAGTTTTGAGGTTATAACGAGGCGTTTGATAGAGAACGGAAGGCTAGTGAGAGTGAGAGAGTGAGATAGAGTGCTTGAGGCCTTGTGCCGATATCCTTGTGACGGGACTAGGGGTCTTTTTAGCTTCGGGTGCGAACATTTGACGAAAGTGTGGAGGACGATTATGGGAACGAGAAGACAACCCAAAGAGTGAATTTCACGTTGAAAATATGTTGGCTCCAAATATCCTAAAAGCAATGCGGGAACACGGGATGGCCGATACGGCCGTCTGACGAATATCTGTCTACGGGATGATATTTGCTGATCCTCACGGGTGAAACATGGTGAAGGAGAAGCCAAATTCGATCCGTATTTACGATTCGGAGGGATATAGACGCAGGGCCGCGTGTATCTGCGTCAAAAACGACCTCGAGGATGAGGTAGGCCAATAAAGGGCACTCCTTTTTCTACGTTTGTGCCGGCACTGTATTACCATATTTATTGTTAGACCTATGCAATTTATTTAATCCTGTATTCATTTATGTTATTTGGTCACATTTAATGCTGTTATAGTCAGTTAGGTTGCTGATGATTTTTGCCTTCCATGTTGCACAACAGGTTCTCTTGGTAACATCCAGCCGAAGACCAGATAACTGGATTGTACCAGGGGGTGGTGTGGAACCTGAGGAGGAACCTGCAGTCACTGCACTGCGGGAAGTTAGGGAAGAGGCTGGAGTGTTGGGGCAGCTGGGTCGGTGTCTTGGCATATTCGAGGTCAGCATTTGGGGCACTAATTGACTAGCAGCTGTTGTCTTATTATCTATACAGTTCTGACGTAATAGCATGTTTGTCATTGCAGAATGTGGAACACAAGCATAGAACACAGGTCTGGGTAATGCGTGTAACAGAGGAGCTGCCAGAATGGGAAGATTCACGCGCTATTGGTCGGAAGCGGAAGTGGTTCTCGATACCCGAGGCACTACTTCAGCTCGCTCAGCACAAGCCCGTCCAGCGCTCTTACCTGCACAGTCTCTATAATACCAACCCCTATCGCAACAACCCCAACGCATCTCCGACACATCATACGCACGCTACAGCCGCCCCCATACAACTGACGAATAACTCTGGTACCAATCCCCATATTAATAAGCATAGCTAATACCGAGTAAAAAGTCTGTCAATGTGAGTATACCCACCCAGGTCAGACTTGTCACTTCTATTCATTTATACTTTTCCTTATCCTTTTCCACTCCATCCTAATATCCTCCTCCTTATTCAGCTCCTAAACCTTATCCCTTGCAGGGATTACAATAATTACTATCACTGTATTTTATACATTAAACTATATTAATTATACTATTACTATTATTATTAATATAGATTGCTAATAAACTGGTCCACAATGGAGCAGCTTGCTTGCCCGACTCCATTCTTCGTCCCCGATGGTCCTATGATCAGAAGCAAGCTTCTCATTAAAATGCAGTAAGTTTTTATAAGCCGATAGATAGAGTATGAAAAAAAATGCAGGAGAATTTATGCTGCGGATATGTCGATATCTAGTATAGATACAGGAAAAAATATATATACCAAGTCACCTGAATGGTATGAATAATCTCCTATTATGAAGCTGTCCTTTTTTTTATTTACCTCACCAATGCAATATATGCATATCCTCAATATCTAAAACGTCATGTCCAAAGAGTAACAATTATATGCATTTTCCGTTTATCCTACAAAGATACTCGTAGTGGCCCATTTATGATGCTGTATTAAGGTATAGTCAGGTTTGCTATAGTATGTATGTATGTACATAGTCTCATACACGTGGGGATACATTGAAGTGCAGTAACAGTCAGGTTAGTTCGTTTATTATATTTTCTTTGAAAAATCTTGTGTTCTCTTAAAAAAATATAGATTTTTCTGTACATTAAAATTGATATTCGAACAATATATATTTGCGTGGAAATTATTTAAGGATTAGATATGTAATAGTCACGTTATCATTATCAAACTGGTTTTTTGAGGTTATAAACCTTCTGTTACTTGGTCTATCCTGCATAAAATAGGATTTTTTGTACGAAGATATGTCAGAACAATTGGATCAAGAGCCCGTGGATGGCATCGTCGATGAGGTCATGAGTGAAGGGAGCGAAGATGAAGATCAAGAATCTATGGAAGAGGAAGATAGCGAGGATGCTGGGTCAAATAAGGATGAGGAGGGAAAAGTTTATCTACCTGGACAACCGCTAAAAAAGGGCGAGGAACTCATCGTAGACAAATCTGCTTATCGATTATTACATCAGGCACAGACAGGAGCACCTTGCTTGAGCTTTGATATAATTCATGATGATTATGGCAACTCTCGAGACACATATCCTCTTAGCATGTATCTGGTGGCTGGAACACAAGCTGCTAAGGCTCATGTTAATAATCTTCTTGTAATAAAAATGTCAAACCTCCATGGCACTGGAAAAGGTGATGAGGATTCAGAGGATGAATTGAGCGATTCTGAAGATGAAAATGAAGGTGAACGTGCACCAGTCATGGCTGTTGCTTCAATAAAGCATCAAGGATGCGTTAATAGAGTTAGGTGAGAATACTTCCTGAGCAAGCATCAACGAATTACTGAACTCCAGTGTAATTGCACATGCAATGTATGTTGGCAGGTGTACACAGATCGGAAATACAACCCTGGCAGCAAGTTGGAGTGAACTTGGCCGTGTGAATCTATGGAATTTAAATGAGCAACTGAAAGCTGTAGACAATAGCGACTTGCTCATAGCTTACCGTAAAAAATGCGATAAGCCTGATGGAGGTGTTAAACCTTTGTATACATTCAAGGGACATCTCAGTGAGGGATATGCTATAGATTGGAGTCCTGTAGAACCAGGTACTCTCGCCTCTGGAGATTGTAAAGGAAACATTCACATATGGCGGAATACCGACAGTGCGTCCAGTGCTTCCTGGCTTGTTGACCAGAGACCTTACAATAGCCATGCACCTCATAGTGTGGAAGATTTACAGTGGTCACCAAATGAGAAGAACGTTCTGGCTTCTTGTTCGGTAGATAAGAGGTACATCTTTTTTATTTTTATTTCATAATAAAGATTTTCATCAGTAAATCTATTTCTTAAATACATTAAACTTTACATCCAACATGGAACGCACATTTTACAGTATAAGAATCTGGGACACGAGAGCCAGCCCTCAGTCAGCATGCATGCTAACAGCTGCAAACGCTCACACGGCCGATGTAAACGTCATTTCCTGGAATCGCAAAGAAACGCGATTCCTCGTCTCTGGTGGGGATGACGGAATGCTCTGTATCTGGGATCTACGACAATTCAGTTCATCCGAACCAAGCCCAGTAGCCACTTTTAAACAACATACAGCACCAGTCACTACAGTAGAATGGCATCCGGAAGAAGGTACAGTCTTTGCTTCTGGTGGTGCTGACGATCAGATCGCCCAGTGGGATCTTTCTTTAGAAGTAGATCAAGATGAAGCTCCTAAAGATGGCCAATTAGCCGGTCTACCACCGCAGCTTTTGTTCATCCACCAAGGACAAACAGATGTTAAGGAGTTACATTGGCATCCCCAGTGTCCTGGTACCCTCATCTCCACGGCACACTCGGGATTCAATATATTTCGTACAATTAGCGTGTAATATCCTCTTGAATATACTGTCGTCACACAACACTAGAGTTCATTATCCTCATCCTGATATACATTGGTATATTCTGATTTGGAGTCACCGCAGGAAGCTCCTGCTATCATTTTAATGCAGTCAAGGACAAGAGGTGCCGAATCGTAGGTCTACCGTGAGGACAATTCCAGGGCATTTTCATCTGACCCATTTGAGATACCAGTCGGCGCATTTCCGGAAAGTTCAACGGTTTTCCAACCATAACTGCACTACGACAAGCTCGAGATGCTAGCATCTGTCGCACTCTGCTGGGTCGAGGAATCTGACCACCTTCAGGATCACCACCTTCTTTAATAAGGAAGATCAGTTCCTCTATATCTTCTTGGCCGAACTGCCATCCACCGCTAACTGGCATTCCTATGAGTTCTACTCGATGACCAGGTTCGGCTGCAATTTATAATAAGATACTATCGAACGTTGTTTTTGAGTGAGTACCTTCAGTGAGTAGTAACTTACCTTCTCCATTTACTTGGAACATGAATCCATTGTCTTCGAAGCTTTTTTGATTCTCGATAAGAACATTTTCATTAAGGGAAGCAAGATTTAGTGGTTTAGGAATTATAAGTTTTTGTGTTTTTAATTTTGTCTCGTTACTAAACTTTTCGAATCGATATTTTTCGTCACTGGCATGCTGATCCACTATAAATAAGTCACCATAAAGTTGTGTTATTATAAAGCCCAAGTTGAATTGTCCTATGATTTGCATCTGTGAAGAAAAAATGTTAATTAAATTAGATGATTCTTTGACAGTCTTGTGTTCATCAAAATCAAGAGGAAAAAAAACCTTGTCAAAAGAATCCGTTGTGAGTTCTCGTTGAAGTTCTTTTTCAGCCTCTGAATCTCGGCCTGGTTCTATCTGTGTTCTATATTTTATCCTATTCTGATCATTTCCATTAATTGCTGTAGATGTCTTTCTGGATAAGAATGCTTTTCTTACTGAACTAATGCTGATAGTCATTGTCATGTCTTCTGGTTTCTCTATGTATTCTACATTATCATCCCCGTCTGTTTCATCGTCCTTGACTTCTTTCTTGATTTTCTGTACTTTGGTCCCAGTAGTTTGCTGTCTCTTTGCAGGTGGTTCTTGTGAAAGAGTTGGCGAACTACCTCTCTTGAACTTCACACTTAGGTCTCGTAAGGTCACTGGCATAAAGTTACCTTGGAGTTTATCCCACACGCGCACCAGGTTAGATTTAATAGTAGCTAAGATCATTTTCTCTTGGGTAAAAAATATTGTTCTCTTATCAGGTGTCACATTGACATCTGTACAATTTTGATTAAGTTTCAAATTCAAGAAGACAAATGGGTATTGTTTATTATTGTACTTGTGATATACGTGGTTTATTAATTTTGACACTTTGACTAAATCACAAGGACGACCGTTTACGTAGAAGAATTGTCTGTCTGGTGTAGAACGCCCTAGTGTATGTACGCAGCTACTTACATAGCACTCCCAGGAAAAGTCAAAGGTAGTATCATTAGATAGATTGTATTCCTGAAGAGTAAATTCATCTGGCGTTTCTGCTTTAACTGCGACAAGAGCTTCTGAAGCTTTCTTGCCAAATACTGAGTTTATATTTGTCAGGACGTTCTCTGTTCCCATGGTAGACATAAGAAGATTAACTGATTTCCCGCTTATTGTATTGCTGCAGGTAATTTTAATATTCACTGATACTAGGCAATAGCTGTATAATATTTGTAGAGTCTTATTATATTCCTTTTTAATATTTCTCTGAAATTCCTTAGCTCTCACTGGTAGGCTTTTAAATATATTTCTCACATGAACAGTAGTACCAGTGTCTCGAGCACATGCTTCTTTCGTTTTCAGGATGCCATTTCTATCAAATTCTAATTTATATGCATGTACACTACTAGAATGTTTAGTAACTATACTTAAATCAGCAAGAGCACATAGCGAACTTAGAGCTTCCCCTCGAAATCCAAAAGTATCCACTTCCGTTAAGTCTGAGAATTCCTGTAGCTTTGATGTATGATGCTTCAAGCCTGTTCAAAATTAATGATTGAAATGTATTGATATAAACAGTATTATATATTTTAAGTATACGATTGGTGTATGATCTCTACCTAAACCTTCAAAGTCATCTTCTAGAACTCCACATCCATTGTCACTAACGCTGATGCAAGTTTGACCATAGTCTACAAGCTTGATTTCAACAACTGTTGCACCACTATCCAAACTATTTTCAACTAGTTCTTTTACAGCAGTTGCTAAATCAAATACTACCTGTTGTATAAAAAAATGTTCTTTTCTTTATTTATTTACTCTTTATAAAAATTAAAGTAACCTCACCTGTCCAGAACAAATATGATGAACAGTTTCTCTGTTGATAGCTTGAATTTTTTTAGAAGCTTCTGTCGTCGGTACTGGCTCTGTCATATTAAATAATCAAATTTTATAAATGGTTGATAAACAAAGAATTGTAAATGCCAATGTGATAATCATTAGTGACAACAAACGTGTGTGCAATCTTGGTAGGACTTTGTTAAGGGGTAGGATGGAAGGAAAGCAACGCCATCAATTGTAGATTTGCCTCACGAAAAGGGAAACATTAAAGCGCAGACAATTTTAACGATAATATTTTATAATTTATTGGGCTTGACACATATATTGCAATATTGTTTACACGATGCTTAGCACTCGTACTATGATGGTAACAATTTGAGGATTCTAAAGATCCGAGCGTACACCTTCACCAGGGCCAGGAGGTGGGCTAGTTAAAGATGTAAGACCTCCTGCAGGTTCAGCAGCAAAACGTGGAGAATTCTGTGGCCCTGGTGGAGGTCTTTCACCTTTCTTCAAAGCATTTATTATGGATTCAGCTGTCTCCGCAGTAAGATCCTCCTGTAGGAATAAATTAAATCATGAAATTGTTGTATAAACGATCAGAGTAATGTAGAAAAAGTATAAATACTTACATAGTAATCATCATTGACCTGTAGCATTGGTGCATTAGCACAGGCTCCAAGACATTCTACTTCAGAGATAGTGAAAATAGAATCCGGTGACGTACCACCAACCTCACAGTTTGCAGCTTTGCTCACTGCATTTAATACAGAGTCGGAATCTCTAAGCCAACATGGGGTACAGGTACAAACTTGAATATGGTACTTTCCCATGGGTTTTCTGTTAAACATAGTATAGAAAGTTGCAACCTCGTACACTCTCATACGAGGCACCTCTAGGATTTCAGCCACCTTGTGCATAGCAGAGATAGGAAGCCAACCATGTTGTCTCTGCGCTAAGTCAAGCAAGGGAATCATAGCACCACGTTTGTGGCCTTCAGGATAAATAGCAAGAAGAGCATCTATACGTTTCTTGTTTACTTCATCAAACTCAAATGGTATGTTTGGATTGTCTTGCTCGCTATCCCTGTGCTAAGAAGTAAATGATGTAAATGATAATTTATCAGTCTCAGCACATAATATAACTTACAACGAACAGATGATCTGATGCTCGAACTGCTGAGGTCTGGACGCCTCTCGCATTCGTGAATGTCTGTGAAAAAGAATCATCTCTTGTGACAAGTCAAGATAATAGAGTTAAAGAAAAATAAACTATCTTTAGAGGTTACATAAGGGTAGACCACGAAAGGATAACATTTAGGAAAGTAATAACGAATGTCCTTTTTCTTTTTAATCATGAAAAGTACTTACCAAGAGGTTGCGAGCACTCCTCAGAGTGGCAAGCATGATACGAGAGTGGCAATTACTCTAAAAACAGAAATCCTTTCTCCTTTGCTTTTTCCACGGCCCGATACCCAGGATGCTGTGAAAGTTAAGTTTTGCTTTGGATTGTAGTTCAAGCCATTGCTATTAGATGGATCTCTTATTCCAGGTTCCTAAGTCTCTGTATCTTTCAATAGTGTCCGAGAGGGGGCACTATGTGACATTAACTTCGACCTGCCTACTTCTTTACCGGCAGAGTGTAAAAGAAAAAAAAAAGTTATAATTTGTAGACCGCGCATTTCTCTCCCGTCCAAGGTATCGTAATTAACTTAATAATTACGCGCTGTAAGATCCCTGAGATTGAATCTCTCATTCGCGTTCAGTGTACTGAGCGAGAGCTGATATTGCTAGCAAAGAAATACTCAGAAAAAAACATGAAAAGACGTCGTCTTGGTCATATTTAGCTTGCGGCTCATCTAGCCTTACATATCCTGAAGTGTAGTAGGAATATGCCTCCGTGTCTGGATGGATAAGAAAACAGTGATCGTCGATTCTCCGATATTCCCATCCTGACCCATGATGCCAAGCTGTTAGAGCCTGGAGGGTGGATCACAGATCACTGGGGGTTAATCCCCGAATCTAGGATGCCGGCACGCAGCCGGATTCTGAAGTACCAAGGAAGAGTAGACATTTTTGGTCTCCGTCAAAGCGAGGGAATATAACTGGCGACGTAGTTATGCAAAGAAAGAAACATAATAAGTTACAAACTGTCCAAGATGGTGGCCACGTCCTGTACACAGGAGTAAGACTATCTCATATTCTCATGTCCAATAAATATTCCTTTGAAGAGGACGACTTTCCCTGGCGGAGGTAGAAGTATGCCTATATAAAAGTCTCTCCATTTTCTCTATGGAAGTAGCATCTGAACTCGTCCGAAGCTGTAGAGGAACAAGAAGACACGGAAATGGCGGTGCGATTAAGATCAGTGCCTGACGGTAAGGATTCGCGAGTGGAGCATGCCTCTCATATTGAAGCCGGTCACTCGCTGCTGAGTTTTAAACTTTAATCCTCGAATCCTAATCCTAAAGTCAGGAACGCGGTCACGAGCGCTCGTGCTACTCACCTCACTGGACAGCTTAGATTAATTCGATTAATAAATGCCTCTTCAACAGTCAGCCTACCGCGCCTGGACGCGTTGGACATTCGATTCACGATTTTCTCTTTTTCCCTTTCTCCTTCTCTCTCCCTCGGGAAGAAATCTTTGCCAGAGACCGTCAGCTTGTGCTACGGAAGTCCCGTTTGAGTGTATCCAACGTGCCCAGTGAGGGTGAGAAAAAAGAACCAAGTGGTGAAAAGCATTCCAACCACCTGCGCCCAATAGCGTAATTATGCTTTTTGTAAAAGAGGGACCCTGAGGCCCCTTTGGGGTGTGTTTTGATATTTAACCTCCGAGGGGTAGCCGTAGTATTCTAGACAGATCGTCACGTATTTTCTATTTATCTTTAGGTCTACTTCTTTATGGTCTACCGATGGCCAGCTATATACACGGATGACTTGATATTTCCGTAGGTCGTGGGACGGTTCCTCTACATCTAACCAACTAGACAAGATTACGTAAAGGGTTCCACGAGGTATAGTACTGCCACCTTGGCGGCGTCTTTCTAGATAATCCAGAAGCGCACACGACGGCTGACCTTTCTTGTATCCTGGTATATCTATGTACGTTGTTACATAGCTCCACTCTTGTTACGTGAATGACGCTCTTGCACAGTACCTTGGCTGTTGTCCATTCGCGCACGCCAATGTTCCTCTTCTACCTGAACTCATTCTATCTGACATCGAACCTACAATTATGCTGTCACAAAAAATGCCTGCATATTATTGGAGCACCGAGTAAACAGAACTTATGTAATAGAATATACTGGGTATGTATTATAATCTCATTATACCTAATGTACCATTCTGTATCTAGTCTTAGAGGTAGATTGAGTAGTATACGTCAAAATCAGTGAAATGAGCCAAAGTGTCTTTCCGTATTAAGGGATGGTGAAACTGAAGAACAAGAAGAAGAAGAAGAAGAAGAAGAAAGTTGATGCGAAAGATGTCGGTGGGACTGCGAGGGAGAATTGAGATATACGTAGAGAGTCGGGAATGAGTGGATTGGCGGCGCGAGGGTGCTACGGAGCAGTTGACGATGTAGTAGGTGGAGCAGGGACGAGCTTACAGGGAGGGACTCTGACCGTTCAGATGCACACGGCGGTGACGGTGCTCAGCAGTGTTCAGTTAGCGGCAAGCCGCCAGAGAGAGCGGCTGTTCTGTTTCTCCTACGTATCCTGACTCTTCTGCACATTCTCTCTCTGGTCCCTGTCGGATGCGTATCGCGATATCCTCTGTGATATATCGTATTTGAAGTTTGACGATCATCGCGTCTTCTTACTCGTTTTTATTTCTCAAAATACCACTGCCATTGGTGTAGGACAAAACATTGTTTACTTGAGCCTGCTGTATTTGGATCTATTAGTATCCCACGTGCGCGCCACGGAGAGACGATGAGTTTCGAGAGTTTCGCGTGCCGCGACGTCAGCGTCGAGACGTCGCTTATTACTCGATGCTTAGGCTCTTAAAGGAGGATAATAAGAGGAATATACTTTGAAAAGTTCTAAAAACTGGGTTAACGGGATTCCATTGGGTTGTACAGTACTTGATATTAAATAGGATCTCCTTTACGCGGTTTGAGTGCGCGTGACAGAGGATTGTAGTTTTTTATTTGCAAGACATGAGGAGTGTCTGAAATTGCACGTGGGTGACACACCTTGAAGTTGCGTGAAATTATTCCAAGACGGAGAGAGCTAAAAGTGAATACAAGTCAGGATGAATTCAAGGGGCAGTAATGGTCTGATACTCTTCCTCAGCGTCGTGATGCTTGTAATAAGAGGAGAGGCAGCCAGCGACAGCTTCGCCAAGATGTTCTCCAGTCAACAGAATCCAGCAGATCCATGTTATGACGAAGACCGTCCACGTAGATGTATTCCGGACTTTGTGAATGCAGCTTTTGGAACCGCTATTGAAGCCTCCTCTACCTGCGGAACCGGTGGTCCCACGCGGTACTGCGACGTTTCGGATCTTCCTGGAGGTGGCATTGGGCAGTGTCACGTATGCGACGACAGTACTCCTAGAAGAAGGTTCCCTCCGAGTTACCTTACGGATTTGAACAATCCTAATAATGTCACCTGTTGGCGTAGCGAGCCGTTAGTATCTTCGCAGAGCTTCTCCGCCCCACCGGATAACGTTACGCTCACCCTCAGCCTTGGCAAAAAGTACGAACTGACTTACGTTAGTCTGCAGTTTTGTCCTAAGGCAGCGAAACCGGACTCCATAGCGATTTACAAGTCCATGGACTATGGCAAGACCTGGCAACCCTTCCAGTTTTATTCATCCCAGTGCCGTCGTGTCTACGGACGGCCTAACAGGGCCACCATCACCAAGGCTAACGAGCAGGAAGCACGTTGCACGGACAGCCATCGTTACACAGGCGGCGACGGTCTCGGTCCCGTCGGTAGAATCGCATTCAGTACCCTGGAGGGTCGACCCTCTGCACCGGACTTCGACAATTCGCCAGTCCTCCAGGATTGGGTCACAGCCACGGATATTAAAGTGGTCTTCAATAGACTGTACATGCCCCAGCAATCTCAGGACGGTGTGCAAGAAGAGAATATGGGTCTGGAGGAGAGTACAAAGCGCGAACGGGAGCGCGAAGAGAGACTAAAGAGTCAGAAAATCAACCTCATCGGAGAACATCTAACAGGAGCCGCAACAGCTTTGCCATCCGTTCACCAGGTTATAGCACCCCAAGAGATGCAGTCAAACGACGCTCTCGACATTCAGGAGATGAGCTTCGTCACTACCACTACCAGTACCACCCTCGCCCATCATTACGCCGTCTCAGACTTCGCCGTCGGCGGCAGATGCAAGTGCAACGGACACGCAGCCAGGTGCCTTCCTGGCAAGGATGGCGAAGTCATCTGTGAGTGCAGACACAATACCGCCGGCAGGGATTGCGAGAGATGCAGGCCCTTCCATTTCGACAGACCCTGGGCCAGGGCGACAGCGAGGGATGCCAACGAGTGCAAGGGTGAGCCTCTACACATCCTTAAACTACAATAAACTATAACCAGTACCTCGATTAGACTCGCCTGAATGAGAATGATCCGTAAATCGAAACCCCATTCCCTGGGGATGTTCAACCGCTATAAATTAAACCAACAGAAAAACTCAAAGAGGAAGATATGACAAGGGTTGCCAAAATTAAAGAATCTATATAGTCCTAAAGTTAAGGGTAGAAGTGGATCCTGCATCAGAATACCACCATTACCAGCGGTGAAGTACTCGATCTCCGGATCGAACTGGCAGCCGGCCCTCACTGTCCCTCCACTCTGAAACCACCCTCCGTTAATTTGACGCGGTGAAGTGGCGCTCGCTTACCGCAATGAGTTATGTTCGAGGGGTCTGCTGGGGGGTTGCTACGACATGGGCACGAAGCAGCCATGACAGAACCACGATGCGGAGTCAGTTGGTACAGGCTCTTGTTGTGCCCAAGCTGGTTTACAGCATCAGAGCTTGCAGAGGGTTCGTTTAGACGTTTCCCATGTAAGAGGACGGCGTCTGCCGTTCCTCATATTAAATCCTCCCCTCACTTTTTTTCATTTTTAATAACTCCAAAATATACGTTAACTAGCTTGCTCCCTCGATAGGCTTGCCAAAAGGCTCGCTCTCTCTCTCTCTCTCTCAGTTGAGAAATTCGCGAAACTCTTACGGATCCTACTCGAGGCTCCGAGTCTCGGAGGGGCCAGTTCTTCAGAGCATTGTGAATTATTTCAAAAAAATATATTCTCTGTACATTATAACCTCCGTACGGTGTGTACATATAACGAAGCCGGTGTGCCAATTAAGCCAACGACAGGGAGATGCGTAGCACCGGTACGCACACTTGGTCCCCTTTTTCGAGGGGAGGCAGGAAAATTCGCGGTTTCACGCTTTGTTGAATTTTCTCGTGTCGCGACGATTTTCCCTCGTTCTCCTCGTCTCCTCTCATTCTACTCTCGGCTCCGCCCTCGTATACACCTCCTCTACGATGTCGTGATTGTCGTCGCGGTTCGCGGTCCGCTGGAGTCCCTTCTGTAGGTATAAATGCACCGTGCCGAAAATACGGTGCCGATTAAAAATACATTGGGACGAGAAGGTTCGCGAGAGATTCGAACGCAGGAGAAGAATAGAGTAAAAGGAACGGGAATGGCTGTTGTAAGAAGAAAGAGAAAGAGAGAGAGAGAGAGGAAGACGAAAGGAGAGAACTGATGCTCGGTGGAATTCGGTCGTGGCAGCCCAACTGCGAATCTCATAAGAGGAGGGAGAGAGAAAGAGAGAGCATTAATGTTCGGTTGAGCGAAGATCGGCCCATCTTCCCAATATAGTGCAATACTGTCTCTATATCTTCTTTTCGCATCTCTGGTCCATACAGCATCCCTCCCTTCCTCCTACACCATCTCTATCCCTCTATTTCTTCCTCCGAATGCCCTGGTACCCTATACTAGACGGCCACATGCCACATGGCCCGTTCCCTCGCGCACAGCCAATTCACCAACCCGGCTTGAGCGGACCCGGTAAGCCAAGTCAGAACCAGAGGCCAGAGTCAAGCAGTCTTCCTTCCTTTCATCTTTAGCTTCCTTTTTCTCGAGCGTATCTTCTCCCACTTGATCTCCACTCATATGCCCTCGCTGTCTCTTCTTCGCTCTCTTAGCCTCGTACGTTCTCTCCATTCCAGACTGGGATCCAGAGGTGCTGCTGTCGGGGCGTCGGGCAGCGGCCTGCTGATCTCGCCTTGGAAGAGCAAAGAGCAAGTTTACTGAGGTTGCGCATGGGCTACTCTAAGAGAGAGAAAGGAGGATAGAGTATGTCCAGTGTGTTTGTCGTGGCAGACGATGCGACGCCGCGCTCTAGAGTGACCGAGAAAGAACTCTATTTGCTCCATCGCTCCGACAACGAGATATCAATAGCGCAATCGTACCGATCGATAGTCCAAGACCAGCTTGGCAAACTTATTATCGGCATTTCCTCTTGTTTGCTTCCTTCTCGTACAAACAGTGGACGCACTCGCTTCCTTTGCCATGGGGACGACCTTTTTCCTAGCTTTAGACAAATAGAGATTACGCACGCGACACGCACGTCTCACTGTATGCACTCTCGGCTAACGTGTCCCGTAATGAGCTCACGCTAGGATTCACTTTCGAAAAGTCCATGGATTATCCCAACTGCGTATGACTTATTCATTTAGGTACGTTCCTTTGATTCGTACCGGATTGGTGCGCGCACGCGCACTCGTTCCAAAGACGCCGGAGACTTCCGGCGTCATTTGCCAGGAGGTAAAACGAAAAAAGACGAGAAGTAAATCTCTCTGAAGGCTTAACGCGCCGTGATGTGAAATCCAGTTAGAAAAAAAGGCTCCGGGATCACCCGGGGCTGTGAAACGCGACGTAGTAGCGAAGCATCGCCGCCGACGGCAAGAATCAAATTACCTTTTAATTTCGCGGACATTTCGCGATCTTGGTACACCGACCGTAGGCAAAGCCACAGCTACGGGACACGCTCAGAATTCCGGATAATTTGCATTTTAAATTGGATACTTCTTGTCGCTCCTGTGTATAACGCGTCGCGACGTCTGACGCGCCTTGCCTCCTACCGTAAAAACATCTTTTTCAAAGATATTTTTCCAAGCTTTTAGACGGTTACGAACTTGTTTCTTTACTCTTCGTACCCCCGTCTCTCTCACTTGACTGGGGCGTCGCGACGCTGTCAACAAATGAAAGGATGCTTGAATATACTGTGTATGATAAATCCTTTACGAAACGTACCTAGACTGGATAGATCGTCGTTACGTCAGTGCCGGATCGACTTACGGCGCTCGTAATTCTTGCGAATACGTCAAACGACGTTGGCTGATCGACGACGTTCCTCCTGGATGGATTTGGACTAGGAGGGGGGGTCAGCGACAACCTCAGTCTTGCCAAGGAAAAAGCCAAGTCGAAGACATCCATCAACGAGGCTCGAAGCGTGACGTCGGAGACGCATTTTTCAGGATCTACTTCTGAAACTACGCTCCGCTCTTCGCATCTTCCTTCTAAGCAGTTTGACACTCTTTATCTCTGTCTCCCTTCCTCTTTCTCGCTTTACTTTTTTTCCTTCCTTCTCTCCTCGTGCCCCGTAATTCTCTATCTCCGAAATCCGTCCTTCGTCGGACAAGTTAAAATAAAGAGAACTCCCTGGAAATCCAGCTCAGCCCAGGGTAAGATCCTCTCTCTGCCGAAGATTCCTCGAAGCTAACCAAACTGGACGCGGCTTGCGACTGGTCTCTGTTTACCATCACCGCGGACGAATTACTTCTACGAAATTCAACGAGACCGAAAGATGGATAGCTTTCCACTTTACGCCATTATTAATATTTCACCACGTCATCGGTGTCCATTCAGGCACCAGAGGAACCTGAGAGGATACCTACGTATCAGTACCTTCGAGCTACCTAAGAGGAAACTGCAAGTTGTTCCCCGCCTTTAATCTTAAATGTTTTCTCTTTTGACAACAACCCTTACAACCGCCCGTCAATCTTCTCCCAGGGCAGTCTCTCTTATTATAGAAAAAAATTGCATCACTCAATGCGCAAGAAACATCAGGCTCCATGCAGCGATGAAATACAACCTTATCATAACTTTGATATTGTCCATAGGAATTTTTATCTCGACGCTCTAACGTTTCCAACATGGCGGTTTATGGTATTCGAAGGACTCACCCTGCAAGAAGTCATGTCCTTACAGGGTGTCGGTTTGTGCCACACGGCAGACACGGTGTCTCGTCTCTCGCGCGGAGGAATCCGTTCTCTGGCCAAGAGAAAAGGAATACAGATATATATATATACATGGCTAAACGATAGGTGCACATATGTACGTCCACGTATGTGCATACACGTATCCAACGAACCGGCTTAACCGCGAGTCGGAGCGAACCCACTCCGTGTCTTCTGTCTTCTCATACGTATGCGTAAACGACGCACGTACGCACGTATAAATAAATCGAAGCAGCACAGAGCTGCCACGCGGTCTGCCGCTGAAGTCCGAGCACGGTGTCACGAAGCAGCACCTACCTATCCAACCTAACCTAATCCTAACCCCGGTGCAGTTATAGTTACTATGTGGCCTGCACGCTTATATGTGTATGCAGACTCGCGTTCACCTAAATCTTTTCTGGAGAATTTCCGCCGTACGACGTTAAACGTTACACGTTGCCGATTTTCAATTCTGGTACCAGGTATCCACTTTCTCACTGTGTAACCTTTAAGTACTGAGAGATATTGCTTCGTGACACTGTAGACCGGGTTTATTAGCTACTATCGGCCATTTTCATTCCAAGTAATTGGATGCGTGCTGTGAATTATTGTGCGTAAGTGCACTCGGTGCATAGTGAGTACGTCTAGTGCTCTGGGGAATTGCATGTCGATGAAG
Source organism: Cephus cinctus (assembly GCF_000341935.2). Taxonomy (NCBI): domain Eukaryota; kingdom Metazoa; phylum Arthropoda; class Insecta; order Hymenoptera; family Cephidae; genus Cephus; species Cephus cinctus. Next base: position 315,810 of record NW_014333043.1, on the reverse strand, counting down.
AAAATGCCTGTTGGGTGGATCACTAAGTTATAGGTATATCTTGGATAGGAGAGGAGAGAGTAACTGTGGAGAGAGCGAGTACTTATATACTCTCTCTCTCTCTCTCTCGTTCGTTCTCTCTACGTTCTTGGCCCGACGGCAAGAACGACGCCTGCTTTTTATAGTAGACACGAAATAACCCTAACGTCGAAGGTTAGGTCGTCTAGACTAAGAGTGCCGAACGTTGCCAACAACAACAGCAACAATAACAGCAGGATTACTAATGGCAATTTGAATTCTCCGGGAATAACTAAAAATACATCTCGACAGTTTGGATAAGCTTGATAATCCATGACCTGTGTTTTGGAGTCACCAGGAACCCTTGGTACTGTTGTCCAGGACATCCAGTAGGGGATGTTACTGTATGAACGCCGAAGAATATTCAAGATGGTGGTACCATTGGAGAACTGGTTTTAAGGATCGTTCGCCACTTGTCCGATTCTCCTTCCTTACATGGACCCGCGAACTGGAGCCTTGTGTATCTTCTGAATCCACCGCGACATTACTTCTGCTCTGATCCCAATTGAAAGTCGCCAAGCCGTTTCCAGTTTCCGGACACGGTCTACCAGAAGACACTTAAATCCAGTTTAACCTCTGCACCAGGTGTAAGGAACGAGTGGAAGACGGGCAGATACAACACTGGCCAGCTCGAGTTTCCACTAGGAAGACTCAAACGGAGTTTAATCCTCGGTAACTCTTGGACGAGTTTAACCTCGCGAAACCTGCCGCCAGACGTACCAACCACAGGGAGAAAGGATGCTGGGACAGAGAATCTCAGGCTTTCCTAAGCGCAATTACCGTCTGTCCACTTTGCAAACTCAAACTCTCCGTTACTCGTACAGCTCGGCTTTACCCAGCAGTGAACTGTATCTTTACCTGGACCGAAGGTGCATCTGGTCTCATACATCCACAATCAGAGATACTGAGATCCTGAGATAAGCCACGGAGAAATATTCAAATTGGTACGCGTGTCCAAGGGACACCGAGTAGATACACTAGAATAACGATGTACAGCAGAGTACGGCAAGATAATCCGGGAAGGCAGGAAAGAGACCAGGGAATGGCCTCGTAGGAATGTCATCGAATTTGTATCTCCCACGCGAATGACGCCTCGGAGACCTGGCCACCATGAAATCACTGTAACACCTCAGCAATCTTATCCTAGAGATACAGCTATCCCTGTAGAGAATCTATAGAGCTAGAGAGGACTTTAGAATTTTACCGAAACTCGTAATAATCGCGAGGCACCGGCGTCTCGACGCAGGGCGTCCATACGTTCGCCACGATCTCCGGTGTCTATCGCCGTGAAACTTTTGACTGCTACGTATCGAACGCAGCGTTGCCTAGCTGGTCAATTCTACAGCCGGGGGACGTGGTGGTTTTTCTCGCTGGATGCCAAGGAGTGTTGGCCCCTGGTACGTGATGCTGTTTCGTGTGGTTTCTACGTGACGCGGTCAAAGTTTGGTCCATTACTGACCGGCACTCTTGCTGAAGGCGCAAACGCTACTTGTGGCTGCCATTAGAACTATTAGCGGTGGCTTACGAGAAGTGCCAATGGAAGCGGAACGCCCGTGGACTCTGGAGTAGTAATGGTAGATACGTTATATGCGTCGGGTGAGAGATCCAATTTGAGATCAGAATTAAACGAGACTGGGAACTAAGCAGGAATCGCGCAGCATCCGTATCAGCTCACTTCTCTAAGAGATATCAGTCCCTGCGATCGAAGGGTGCTCCTGCTCCCCATTGAAAAATCGTGTCTCTGATATCGCGAGGTTGGTTCACCGATTACCGTAGGTGGAGAGTGAGTGTGAGAGAGAGAGAGAGAGAGAGAGAGAGAGAGAGAGAGAGAGAGAGAGAGAGAGAGAGATAGAAAGTTAACAGGGATGCTGTTTAGTATTTGACGTTGAGAGAAGAGAAAAGGATAAAATGGTCCTTCTCTTAGTTTTTGTTATTCTTTATCGTTACACCGTGTTTTTCATGCGCCTGGTTCGTGGGTGTTCAATAAATTGGTTAGGCTGGTCCTCTTGTATTGTCTCGTTCGAATTGATCGCTTAATCACGCTCCTGATTGAACGGCTCCCAGAGCTCACTCTGAAGTACGTAGTCACTCTCTGTGGTTGGGTCTTACCTAGAATAATGAAAAGGGTAAAAAGAAATGAGAGAAACTGGCCAGGACCGAGGTAAATTCTATATGAGAGACGAAGAGGAAGTACAGTGGGAAACGGGACAATTAATTGGTCGTCCAGTTGTACAGCGGTACAACTTGTACAGATGCCTTTATATGCTTAGGCTTTCGACACCTGAGGAGAGTTCGTTGCCGTCTAGGGTCTTGGATGTAATATAAAAGTGAGCCAAGAGAGCGGTTCACTCAGTATTCCAACGGAGTCGAGAAATAATTAGAATCTCATAATGATATCTCAATCTTGTATGTTTATGTGAAAGAAAAAGAGTATCTACTCAAAAGCAAGTATTCGCGATATGATACAAACACGTGTATGTATTACTCTCACGGGGGTGCGTGTGGTCCAGCTGCTGCTCTCATAGCCGTAAACATTCCTCGTAGGGCCCAACGAGGGCCCGGGGCCCACGTAGCTGGCAAAATAAACATAGATCTAGAGCCCTCGACACCCCGAAGACGGTTTACGGCTGTTTATTTTCTCGCTTCAACACCTAAACGGGCTTGCGCGGCTCTCAGGACGCCTGAATCCTCGTTTGCCTGCTGCTCGGCTTCGACTTCCACTGTCTACCCGTTTACTTGGCTCCTTGGGTTCCGAGGGAGGATGCCTTTTTCTCCCTTTCTTTTTTTTTTCTCGGTATAATTCACTTCTTCGGGGTATAATTCATTGGACGATGGAAGGGGAGGCCATGAAGAAGGCGGCAAGTCACGATCACGGAATCCCTCCAACGCATGTCTCCTTTTTCTTATCCTACACCCTGGTGATACCTCTCTCTCTCTCTCTCTCTTCCCCTCTCTCTAACCTCAATTCGATACGTACTCGATGACGCCTTGATGTAACGTACACGCCATCTTTTATTCTCGCTTTCTCTCCCTGTCGTTTTTCTTCTCTTTTTCTCTCTCTTTCTTTCATACTCCTATCTAGGACTGTCTGTCTCTGGCTATAGACGCCCAGGACAACCCGGTGACCTGGTGATACGTGGCGATACCGTGTAACGCGTTACGCCCGTGTGTACCGCGTCCACCCAGGGCGCCGATAAGCCAGCGCCGCATTCCTGGCCGTATCGAGGATCGCTCGTATTCTCATCTCTCTTTTCCTTTACATTCCCATTATAGAGAACGATGCTCCACCACGCGAAACGGGCCTGATCGAAAACGCGAGGTATCCTCTACGAGATGGGGTGCATAAGGATGAGGATGAGAATGAGCTATGGAGAGAGTCAGAGTGCGCCTGTATCCATACGGTATAGGAAGACAAGGAGGTTATGTCGCGTGGGCGTTGGCACATAACCTGCACATGGGGACAGGACCACCCGTGCCCAGTGTCGAGCCGCCATTCTATTTAATTCCACTTTAGCCGTTCCTCGACAGAGGAGGACTTACATAGTGAATAAACTCGTGAATTCTTCACGGATAAACGGGGGATGCGAATACGAAGGGGAATCGGATGCTGTAACGTTAAGGGAGGAAGAGGAATCTAACCTCCATATAGAGTATATATAATCAGTATCTAGATCACTATTCAGACATTCTCCCTGTGGAAGGTTCACGTTTATCGATGGGAGGTCCATCTACTCGCTCTACGTCGATCTCTCTTAGGCTTTTACTCAAAGAGTAACTCCTCTCTCTCTCTCTTTCTCTTTTACTCCCACTCTCATCCCCATTCTAATACGTACGATCTCCATGACAAATACCGTCCACTAGCCGTCAACCACGAGCATGGTGGTCCATCTAGTGATATCCTGCGTTCAAGAACGAGATGCACTGGGTACTCTTCCTCTCCTGGAGACAGCTGAATCTCGATCTGAAGAGCGATATCCTTTTTCTTCCTTACGCAGGATCGGTGCTCCGTATTGATGCCGGACATTGTCCTGTTCTCTATTAGAGTCTAGGGGTGTAGTCATACCGACCCGTTAAGGAAATTCCAATAGGAGAGAATGAATCCTCTAGGCGCGAATGCACTGTAGGTGGCCATTGTTAGTATGTCCTTCCGTAGGGACCTTTAGGAGTCCTGGGGCACCACCCATGGAGAATCATGGTGGTGTCCTGTTTTTTGACCCATAGGGTGCCCACGTGGTCGCGTGGGAGCTGGAAAAACCATATTGAGACCCATAAATTTCCCTAAACGATTCTTACAAAATGTTTACCTATTCATTGTCGTAGCGAAGGAAGTCCGTGGCGATTTCTCATGACTATTGCCAATTCGAAAATGGGACGAATCAAAAGGTCGCCTTCGCCACTTCGCCATTCTCCAGCCCCACAATTTTCTCTTTCGTAATCTCGAGTGATTACAACTGTTCCTGCTACAACCTTCCACTCTCGAGTCATTTGTATCTACTTGGCGGTAGAATCTGCAGTGTGAGAACTTTGCGGTTTTCTACATTAAAGCGTCTGCAGGTAAATCTGTAACAGGTATAAATGTTTTAACATTGATTTACTAATATATATACCTACTCGTGTGGGCCCTCATAGTAAAAGCTTCGAGACGTCCATCATCATTGGGTCATTACGGGTATATGGATCATTTAGAGGGCACGAGCCAGTGAGTCTCATGCGATATCAATCATCCAGTCAATCTCAATCCAATGCTTCATGACTGTAATACCTATAAGGCAAGAAGAACGGTGAGTGAATCATTGGTGAAAAATAGTGACTGGAAGGGAAGCTTGAGCCATGCGATTTCTAGAATCCATAAAGAAGACTAAAGTAATTGTCCCGAGGGTCCCCGAGAAGGAGGAACTCCATGGAAGAGGAACCCATGGAAATCGCATTCGATTAATCCGCAAGCGTTTGGATTGTTGGAAGAGAAGACAAACGGAAGAGATTGCTACTCCACCCCGAGCGACAGGGATGCTATGCCAGGACGGTGGCAGCAGTGCCAGGGATTCAGATAGCAAATGTTCAAGTTTGCCGGTGGCCGGAAACGAGGGAAATAAATCGGTTCGATACTCCAGACACAGAGAGACGTTTTCCTTAAATCTCATCCCGTGGGCCACTCCATCTCCCAGGGTGGCACTCCGCTGCCACAGCTACCTCTACCTCCTGATGCATCGATCTCTCCCGTAAGCCGCGAAAAGTCACGCTTCCCTCTTCGAAGCGGAACTAGATAGGATGCGGAGACGGAAGAAAAAGATATAAAAAGAGAAAGAAGCCGACGGGTCGGCTATAAATGAGATAAAAGGGATAAAAAGAAAAACTATCTTTCGCGGCGATGCTAGCGCGAATAGCTGAGTAGTCAGTTGGGATCTGGTCTGGCGATTGAGTCGCTTACCAGGTTGGCTCCACTCGGTCTGTAGTAAGTATACACTAGGTACAAGTTTAATAGACAGAGGCTTAAGTGACTTCCAGACGATGACGTTGGTACTGGTCGGCTTGTTTTATCGTTTGCTTTATGAGAGGTTAGCCCTGGGTAGTAGGTAGCGAACTTGAATACGTCCTGCTCTGGCTGATATCACTAGGTGAAGGGCTGATACCAAGGGAGAAGGCTGCTACGTATGACCCCCAAGGGTAGAAGTCGGAAGGTAGGGTGGCTCTGACGCTACAAATGATGAGCAGGTTTAGCTGGGCGATGTAGCCTCCGGCATTTACTCTCTCTCTCTCTCTCTCTCTCTCTCTCTCTCTCTCTCTCTTTCTCATGGTACCCTGGTCTATCCACAGGGTGAGTTAGTTCGCAAGGAACTGGCGAGTAAGGCAACCAGCCATGCTGACTGGCTGGCAGAAACCAAAAGCAGGAGCCAGGAACGGTAGAGGTTTGCCGTGTTGGTACCCCGTCAGGGGCACGCTCTTCCTGGGGCTAAAATAGATTAGCGCTCCCGGCGTGGCAGGGTCGATTCTTACCGGGATCCCAGAGTTCTTTGTAGTCGACACGTGTCTCTCATCCTGTCTCTCTCTCTCTCTCTCTTCGTTTCTCTCTCTCTCTCTCTCTCTCTCTCTCTCTCTCTCTTTATTCCTACAACTCGTTTAGCTCCTTCAGTAACTCCTCGTGCTCCTCTCATATGCGTTAACGTGCACGCACGCCCGTGCGTATTCCCGAAGGATGAATAGCCTGCTTCCTCGTGAAAGGCGGCGCGTGCATTTAGTTAACAGTACACGGCAAAGAGAGAGAGAGAGAGAGAGATGGAGAGATCACCAACCGATTTCTACGTGGGTGTCAACAGAGGGACAGTCAGCTTCGAATTGCATGGAAACATTACGATCGCTTAAAACCCACACAAGATCCTCACACTGACGCACCTACGGCTCCGCTCATACGTACATGCAGGTACTCTTCCTCTTCTGGTACCTTCCACCACTCTGCATCTTGTAGGAGGCACTGGAATTTTGAAATCTATCAGGTAATCCTCGTAGGGCTTTTCACATATGGCATGTATACATATATCTCTATCGTAGCTTCTTCATCCAATATGGTGATACGACTCGGCTTGGACACACCTCGTCCTACTATTCTTGGCGCATCTAAAGACCGGAAAACACGATTCATTAAACGTAACGCGAAATAATTTCCCCTTCGCTCTTTAACTTTATACTCTGCTCGATCAATCTTAGATCATTTTTTTCATTCGTGTTTATCCCACTTTCGATATCGGGGATTCCCTGGACCGTATTTACACGGTGGTCCCGAGAGCAGGGAAATGATTTCGTTCACGTACTGGATTTTACACTCCTAGTTTCAGAAATTACCGAGGGGAGAGATTTTATTTGTATAGGGATGGAACGAAAGAGAGAAAGAGAGGGAGAGCTTAGTGATTCGTCAAGGATGGCAGCCATGTCGAAAGGGACCCAAATGGCTCTCCGGCTCGATCGGCGAAATAAGCTGCAATTTTCTACATGACTGCACTCGCATATTCACCATACTGACAGTCGTCCCAGTGTAATCCCTTTGCCAGTAGACTGGCCCTTCTCTACCGCACAAGAAGAGAGATTAGTCTGTTATTCCCGGAGAATAAATCTGGGCCCTATACAGCTGTTCCACTAACTGTCCTGTCACTACGTGTAAGTCCCATTTTCACATTCTTCTTATACCTGACTCGTCACATTTTCACGTGGGTACCTTGCGTACAGATATTCTCAAAATTGTACCCATTTTCACTTTCACTCAATAACGTTTCATTTCTGGATAAACTCACGGACGCACCGGATCGATAATTTCGTGTTGGGCGTTTTCGATCGCTCTGAAGAATCTCGCGAGATTATGATCCTCATTTATGATATATATGTAATATATATATACGTAGCGAGTTCGTCGTCCCATGCAAACTGCAAACGGCTGATCGTCATAAAAGATTCAGGAGAGTGAGGCTAATGTCCGCTGTTGTGAATTATTTTCACGCTATCTTCTATCTCTTTCTCTCTTCCGTTACCTCGCTACTGTCAGTACTGAGTTACCATTTCCTTTCACTCTTTCAATATATTCATCTCTCTCCAGCATATATTACCGTCCCTTCGTGCTCTCGCTAAATCCAAATCTCGACCGACTCTCGCTAAAAGCTAATGCATATCTCTTCCGCCTCCCTTTTGTTTTTTTTTTTAATACGACCCACGTTTTGCACTTTGCTGTTTACTTTCTTTTTCTTGTTACTGTTACTCTCTCGGCTCTACTAGCAGTTTTTTACTATTATTATCTATCATGCGAATTTAACGGATACTGCAAATATTTCAAGGATTCCCCAGAGCGTTACAATGATATTACTCTCAGGCTTTTTTCACGTTAAAAAGATATCGCAGCATCAGTGGATATATATAGTACGATAATCCACGCGATGGTACGACGAGAAAATGAAGAAAATCTATATTACAGTTACGTTCGAAATGGGTTTGCATCCCATTGCCATTCCAAGGAGTAAGTTATTTTCATTTCCTTTTTTAAACCCATCTACATTAAATGCTCATCTCACTCGTATCTCATCTCCTCGTAACACCCGTTCACATGGAAGCGGGAGTTTACACTGTAAATATATTGATGAATTTACGAAGCACGCCACGATCGCTAATGGTCTCGCAAACAGATTTTCGTCCTACGGCAACTGGGGCTCTACGTCCTCTTTGCGTTTATCTATTCTAGCAGCTTCCGCTGATTCGTTTGGACCATCTACACAGGTATAGACTGTATACAGAGAGAGCCTTGTATTTCATGTCATTAGAATTTCTCTCTCTCTCTCTCTCTCATATCGTATGGTACATAATAGAGCGTGCAGATTCTCTCCTCACTGTTAACTCCATGGACCACATTTGCCTGCGCAAATTTACAAGCAGCGCGCGCCTCGTTTACATGGAAATTATTATACTCGATGACTCACAACTATACGGTCTTCAGTTTCCTCTCTCCCTCCCTTTACCCCCTTCAGACGACTGTGCGTCTTGATACCAATAATATAATATGTTTATTTGATTCGTCTGATTTTCTTCAGGCGGTGTGTACGCTCCTTCATCCATTATCATTTGATACAATTAGAAGTGTGTATTGTACTGTCCGATTTGGTTTTCGGATGAATTATTGTTGCGGGCTGTAATAACAATGCGTACGTTAAGACTCTACACCACCGTTACCGAGAGAGAGGAGACACTTGGTTTTCGAGTTATTTTCATGGGGATGTTTTATCGCGCCTTACGGTAGCGTAAGAGACCATAAATAGGACATGGTTTACACGGCGTTTGCTTTATCGTTGGAAAAATCGTCGCGCAACCATCGTGAAGTTTATACGGCAGTTGGATTTATTCGATGGGTAAGAAGGAGGAAATGTTGGAAGTATCGTCCAGGATGTAATTAACGGCGTGTACTTTGAGAACGGTAAGAATAATTTTTTTGCTTTAATTTTTTTTTCATACCTTATTTATTTCCTTGTGGGAAAACGGCTGCGAAAATATTTCGTCTTTACTGTGATACCAAATTAAGTTTTTTCATTGGATATTGAAGCTTTTGCAGAAGTCTGTCGAATCTGAATCGCGTTCGTCGAGACTTGCAGGACCTTAAAGTCTCCCTTGCATTTTTAGGATGACTTTCAGTGATCCCGCTTTCATCTGTAAGGATCAGAGAGAATTAGAGAAAGGCTACCGCAGGATGCGTCGTTGCTATGTGCGTTTTAAGATGCAGTTAGAACTTTCACCCGAGAATCGATGGTATCGTGGGCTTGATATAAATCTGGCGAGTGGCGCGATTGGTCCATTGATGGATACAGATAAAAATCCAGTAATCTAGCTGCTGCTAGTCTATCCATTCCTTTGGGTATTTAAAATATCAGGGATACGAACGACAAATTTAACGCTCCTGACCGAGACTTTACGAGCGCTCGTGAAAGATCAAGCGTGCCGATGCTGCTGGACCTCTTCGAAGGATATTTATTACGGGAGGACCTTGTATACCTGTGCGCCAAAGTCCCGTATAGAATTCCTATGGTGTCTTGGAGCCTGCATGGGTATAGGTCCTACGTGGTCCTGATCGTGTCAGATCTCTACAGGGCTATTCAGCTTAAACGTACCAGGCTAGATTTGACAGCTGTCATAGATCATTTCAGATTTTATATATTAGGCGCCATTTCAATGAAAAAAAAAGAACTTTTCGATACTCATTAGAAAATCACGTGAAATCACTTAAAGTATCGAGTAATCTACTGTCATTAAAGTGTGACATAAGTAGGGTTAAAGATAAAAAGATTTTACGATTTCTTATACTTGCTGCGAGTGCGAAAGAGACAGATTTATGTACACTTACGTACATATGTAAGATAAGGACATTCCACTTAAATGCCTGAGATTAGGGTGATAACTATACCCAACTGAGACATAAATCTTGCTCTCATATTCTTTACATAAAACTATTAAATACAAAAAAATCCCTAAAAAAATTTTAAGTACAAGTTGCTATACTCCAGCTGAATCGCCCTGTATATAGATAAACCTTCTATACGATATATCCATTCCTTGCTCTAATATACTTACTCATCCTTCCCGATTCTTCCAGACGTCCTTCGCACCCTTCCCGTTCCCTCGAGGCCTCAAAGATCCACCCACTACTCTATAGGATAGAATTCAGAACACCATAGCCATAGATCGTATACCCATATAGTATATAGGTGGATACTTGTGAAGGTCCACTACCCTACAAGCATCCCATATAGCATAGATATTACCTGAATCGGCAGAAAATCTGTAGGAGACTCACGTGAAGTCTGTGGGACTTTTCCCTCTTTCCCTCTTTACCCTGATACGTCTCTCGCATCGAGAATGGCGCCCACGGACGACGGGCTCGTTCACAAATTGCTTTCATTGTTCGACTAATGAAAGCAATAACTTGCTCCGTGTGCGTAAACATGGCGATGCGTGCGTGGATGCGTGGATGCATTACTCAGTGCGCGAGTGCGTGCATCTCGTGGCACGTATCGTGCGAGGGTACGTGAATCGTGGACGTTGCGGCCAAATAACGTAACGCATCGATCATCCTCCCTGCCAATTAACGGGCTGCTCGTCGCGCCGTTACGCCATTCCGGAACGGGCGTCGTTCTGGACTTCTAAACGCAATCCTCACACTCCCACATCCGCGTCTCCTTCGTATCCTATATAACATCCCCTGGGTATAACCGCGTTACGTATATACGTGCTCTGCCACTACCAACAGAGTTTCAGTAGACGCGGTAGAAGTTACGCGAAGAATCCTTGGCTAGTGACACTCGCCGTATCCCTTTTAGGTTAGCTTGCGTTTGGCTAACAACACCACTCGAACCATTACCGCGGGAGGCACATGATTTATTCGACGTTTACTCGCGGACTTAAACTCTCGTTAAAATAACCCCTAGCCTGTCGTCTATATGCTTTTTCACCTGAAACCACACACTGTACATACGCTTTGCAACTGTTGCAGCACTACGCGTGCGACTTGCTTCGTATTGCTTCCGCTCGTGGCGCTGCTGGACGCTTAAAGTTTTTCCCTTTTAAAAGGTGACCGTGTATCGTCTATGTTTTATTTTGTCTTGGGCATGCGGTTACAACAACGAGTTAGACAAACTACTAGAATTGACTGTCACGTGGAATTATAAGTGTAATTAACAGTACCACGTGCATTGCTTAACGGACCAATGGGATTACCTGACTAAACACACGTGGCTCGTTTTGAATTTGGCGCACGATTTGGATCCTGCTACGTGAGTAGGATAGACTATTGCAGATAGTTACTAGATTCCCACCAAGGATATCGATCGTCGGTGGGGTTATTTTTTTGGTGGTTAATTTTTTTTTGTCCGATGTACATATAAAATGAAACTCAAAGTCCAATGGTAATTGGTCTGGGTCGTAAATTCGTTGAAGTGCAGCTACGCGTGTACGCGTGTAGGCATTTCCACGCCTCGATGGAGATTTCGTGCGTTTTATTTGACTATCCCTACAAAGATGACAGAGCTATGTGCGTCTGGATCCGTACCGCATGCGTATTGAGGTACGGAGAGAGGTTGCCGGTTTTGAACGCAAGACAGGTATCATTGTGTCTAATGAATGGGGACTCGTGTTTACTCTCTGTAAACAGACGTATCTTTCGTTCTCACGTCTCACGGACTCTCTTATGGACGCCTTTTTGTACATACGAGTACATATGTGGTTTGCGTGATACTGTAACGTGCGTAGGTATATTATATCTGGAGACTAGATATAGTGAGTGCAGGCTGTGTATACAGTTGACGAAGATGGTGATGTGAATAAAATAACACTTTATAATATATTGTTTGACGATCGAGGGTGATTCTAAGAAGTTTTTTGGTATTGTGGAGCCTGAGGGTATAAAAAAGGCGAGGAGGGACGCAGACGATTGGACTGCTGCCGTTCTTTCTATCTTGGCGGGAAAATCTCAGTCTTGGATCTGTTTTTGGCCCTTCTGAATTATAAGCGGCCCAATTTGGAGGAGCATTCTTTTGGAAAACACGAGCCAATTTCATGTTCCGGGCCATTTAACCGTCCGACGCCGACGGTTACGTCGATCCGCGAGATAAGAAGTTTTATGTGGGCTACGCCATATTTTCCAGGGGATGCCTTATTATTTTTTATTGCGAACCTTATTCGCCTTTCCTTTACATACGATTCTTTTCTCTTTCTCCCTTTTTCTTTCTTTCTTTCTCTTCCCTCATTCTCACGTCCTTCCAACTCGATGAAGTTTCACACTTCGCGCCAATGAACCAATAGTATCTTTCTTTTACGTTCTCGTAAAGTATAAAAAAAAGTCATTCCCAAAAAGCATGCAAAGGAACAGAATTTTATATCCGTCTGAGACAGTCATACGTTTATGTATCTCGTACTTAATAGGTATATAATAAAGAATATATATATATGCATGCGGAATTGAATTTCCAAATCTCTAGAGAAATTGCAACAGCATCGGAATCACTACAGGCAGTAAGTTTCGTTAGGATTTGCCGGTGTTCGCCGATAGAGGCGCCACGGTATAATTTATTGGCTCGTAAATTTTCGCTTTCCCGAATAATAATCTTTCAGTAATTGGACGGTTCTCGGTTGGGTTTTCCTCTGGAACCGCGAGTAATAATTATGCATTGGTCCAGGATGGATGCTGGGGGCTTTTCTACGGGCATAGCGGGATCTACTCGACGGAATAAGGAACGCGATAAATATCTAGATAAAAGAGCGAGAGAAAAAGGGAAACCGGTTTAAAGGGTCGTTAATCGGTATATCCCTTCTGTATCTTTTATACCCTTTACATATATATAATATATGTATACACGCACTATATATAGGTATACTTACATGTTATATAGAAATACACACCTGAAGCACCAGTATTCGCAAAGACCCTTAGACCGATTGGACTATACGCCGACGAGATCCGGTAGCCACACGATTTTAAATCCCGTTAATCTCGTGCAATCCCCGTGACGCGATTTCACGCTTTCGAAAATTCGTGCGGCACGCGTTCACGCGTCCACGGCATTCAGCGCCCAGAGAGGATTACGCCTCGACTCGGATTAACACCTCCTAGCGAAGCCCGAGAGTAGATCTTTCCGTTCCCATCTGTATACGTTCACTCTGAAGTGAGCGACAGAGAGAGAGAGAAAGAGAGCTGGAGTTTACTAACGTCAGAGAATAGATAAGAGAGTGAAGAAGATAGAAATCGGTATGGAATAAAAAGAAAAGTAAGGAGAAAAGGGCGTGGGCCCAGCATCCTCAGACCCCAAAATTCTATACGAGTGACTTCCACCCGACGAACCCGCTGATGGCTGACCCAGGGTTAATTGCACCCTCAGCGGGACTTCCAACTTGCGCCACGCCTTACTCACCCACGATCCTTACGCCACTTCCTGGCATCGATGACGAACCCTGTAGATCTTGCTAAAAAGTTGACGTTCCTACGACGTCGCTGTCTATCCGAAGCTTTTTTTTTTAATTTCTTTGAAAAATTAATCTCTCTCTCACTGCCCGTGTCGTGATACGTCTCTCTCCAAGATCTGTATTATTTCTAATTCACGTTCCTGTATAAGCGTCCAAGAGTCGCGTGTCTCTCGCCACGTGTAACACGACGCATGCATTTACCCCAAGGGCGGTCGGACGATTTCGATCTGGCCTCGGTGGGATATCGTGTTTACCATGATCTCGATCGAATTTCAAAGTATCCCGCCAGCGGGACCATCTTCTACGAATTAGAACTGACTGTACCCATATAGCGACTGATAGTTAGCTACGCCGCTGTAGCCGGATGGTTTTAGTCTCTAAAGGAGGAGCCGGCGGTAGCGGAGACGAAAGGGGTGGTAGGGGAGCTTAGAGCCAGAATCAAAGTTCACGTAGGTCACGACTTTCCTAACCCCCAAAGTAAGTGCACTCTTGGCGAATCACTGCGGCGTCTGCTTTACGAAAGTGAATTTCACTAGGCAAAGGGGGCTTCTTCGGCATCGAAGTGGGAAGTGGTGTCTGCGATTCCTCGCGTTATACGATCACGGACCGAGGGTTCCCTTTAATCCGGACAAATTGCCCTGGTGCCAGGAGCGAGCGAGAGGCAAGGAGAAGGGCACGGAGGGAGGTGTGTAAAAGGCCTAAGAGGAGTGTATGTACTCCGAGTGAGTGCTTGTCGGTAGATAGAGCGAGACGAATGGTAAATGGAGCATACGGGTACGAGAAGGACGGACTGTATTGGCCAGCCAACAATGGGGCTTTAAGAAGCGAGATGGAACTATGCTCCAGATGAGGATCTCGAAGAAGGGGATCTATCGGGCTGGTACGCATGCATCGCTCGTTATCGAGGCAAGTGCTGGCTCTCGTCGTTCATTAGAGTGTCATTATTGGTCCAGACGGGCCGTGTAACTCGATCAATTAGCTACTTCGAGAGGCACATCCCGGCTAGATTGAGTTAGGCTTCACACACTCGGCACCCTTTATAGCATGGTTGCTATCTATCTGCGTGTCTTTGTCTAGCACGTTCTTCGTCCTTTATCGTGCATCCTTTTTTTTACGGGTTCAGGAAAGTCTTCGTCGGACAGATACGCGAGAGTTAATTCGTTTAAAGGTTCCTGGTGCCAGCTTTGACTCCCTCTGCTCTCTGTATCTGGGGGTTACACCCATGCGTTATTTTTTGGCTCCTTTTATTTTTTTGGGCAGCTTTTCTTTTTACTGTTTTACCATAATCTTTCTTTTTTTTTTTTTTGGCGGAGTCTACAGAGAGCCGTGCGAGGTGCGAACCAAGCGGTGACTTTTAAATTATGGAGTTTGGGGCCTGATTTATCGTTCGCTCTCGCGCTAGTGAAAATCCCCGGAAAATTAGCCGGAAAGGATAGCGTCGTTGCGATATCCGCCTTCGGGGAAGATTGGACTTTGTGCTATATGGCGTAGCTCCTGCAACATCATTATCGCAGGAAATGCCGAAGAGATGGTTTTCTTGGCTCGATATTTTTATAGATACTCGAGCCTGGATTTCGGCATTCGAGAGACTCCTGTTCCCTAGGGATCTTCTCTTTGTCTATCGTACGCACATACGTACGGCACACGAGGGAAGGGGATGGAATTTTCTTAACTCAAGGGCAGCTTTCTTTGTAAGATTGAAATGTTAACTGATAAACTCATTTTTTATTTCACTTGAGCCTATGGAATTGGCGATTAATTTTACAACTTTACGATATTATTTTTTTTTATACAATATCACTCACTGATGAGCTCAACTTTTTGAACGAATCCTATGTGTTTTTTTTTCCACTTGAAGAATTTCAAGATAACGAACCTGCCTCTGGATAAGCTCTATCGCACGGATCGATATCTATCTATTATAGTGGTTATGGAGCTTGATAGGGAGCCATTGAGAAAATTCCGTATGCGTCAGTCAGGTGAGAGAAATGGGAGATGATGGGAATGAGAGTGAGTGGCTATCGTTTGACTAACAAAGCCGATGCCGCTAATTCGCTCGTCAGAGATAATACCGTTCATCCTAATCGTACTGTAGTATAGTAGTGAGACGTAGAGAGAAAGAGAAATAGACAGAGAGAGAGAGAGAGAAAGAGAGAGGGAAGGAGAGACGGAGGGAGCTCAAGCAGTAGAGGATCAGAGCGTAGCAATTAAGGCCGCCTTAAACGGGCAATTTGTCCAGGATTTCCCAGCGAGCTGAGATAAAATTCCAGGCTATCGAATTAAGGAAGAGAATTTTCCCTCTCTCTCATTCCTCTTTTCCGTCCCCTCTTCCACCTCTCTCTCTCTCTCTCTCTCTCTCGTCTCCCGTCTCAGTGTAAGGTGACTCGTAGTTGGAAACTCAGTGGTAGGTCGTGTCGCCTTTTGCCTCTAAAGGCAGGGCGTCCTTAAGGTGGGGCCCAACGCTCATGACGATGAGAAAGGATTAAGTAAGGCTTTCGAGGTAAAGGAGCGACGGTGCGTTTAATTCATTATTCCGAGGGCGTCGCGCCGCTCAAAATTAAAATCAGTTCATTAAGCGGCGCTACGTGGAATTTTTTCCTAATTCGAGATTGCCACCAATTTCTATCCTCTCGTTCCGTTATTCCAATGTTCCTTTCGTTAATTGTGACGTTCCACGATGGTCACTGTTCAGGAGTCTCTTTGATCCTAGATCTGTGTATAAAAAAGGAAAACTGAACGTGAAACTTTTTTTTCGAGTAATAAGTGACACCAAAGTTGTTATATTCGGGTTGGCTTCTCGCTAAGCATGTAGCAAGGTTAACGCTGATGAACTCGGCGCAATGTGAGGATGCGAAGAGAGTGCAGGAATGGGGGAACGAGGCCCCGAGAAATGAGGATTTAAGATGGAGGCCCGGAATGCCTTGCACGCCTTGCACTCGTTATCGAATCGTTAGCAATTTAGCGCCTGGGAACGGGTTCGTAATTATTTTATTAATTTTATTACAGTTTTTACGGGTAACCCGTACGGGATGGTAGGGAGGGATATGCTGGGTGAGAAAAGTGGCTGGCGGCACGTAACGCCAGACCAGTCTGCGATTACTGAAATCGAACGTGCAATGGGAATTGAGTGAGAGAGAGAGAGAGAGAGAGAGAGAGAGAGAGAGAGAGAGAGAGAGAGAGAGAGACAGTGTGTGTATGAGATATATAGAAAGATTGAGAGAGAGAGAAATAGAGGGAAGAGAAAAAGAGAGAATATAGATACAGCCACGAGAAGGACGAGGAAGCGCGAGCTCCTGGACAAGCCAAGTCTCCTTACCAAATCGTTCGGCAATTTACCAAGCAAGCAAACGTGTTCGTAATTTTCTAAAAGCCTGAAGCCTAAAGAGGAACTCGGGGGGGAATTTTCAAAGGCCACGGGACGACCAATTTTCCTGTGTCAGATTAACCGGCAGGGATTCGACGCGGTTCCTTCCCGTGGGAACGATTACCGTCGCACCGGGATTACGTTTGCAAATTGAGATCCGGAACTTCCCAGTCGTCTAATTACGAGATAGCATCCGACACTTCTCTTCCACTTCCACTTCCTCTTCCACCAAGCCATTAGACTCCGTATCTCTTATACTTTCCTCCACCTTCTTCACCTCTGGACCCTCGGCTACGTCACCGCGGGACATCCTAGTGGAGCCTTCATCCTGAAAGGACACGGGCGGTCCTGTGTGGGTCGCGTTCGAGAATCCTGTCAGCTCGTTAGAACAAAACGGCCTGAGATAAGACAGCATCCTCAAGGACCACCCCTCCTTCTCCGTCTCTCGATCCTCATTCCCAAACGTGGTCCTGGTCGCTCTGGGAGCATGAAAACGGCCGGCGATAGGGATGCGATAAGGACGTTCGTGTAAAGGGTGTCAGAAGTCTCGGTTATAAGAGAGAGACACAACCGTCAGCTCGTTCATTCCGTAGAAGTGGTCCAGGAGGAGACGGAGGCTGAGGAAACCCTAGGGGATGCCACATAAAACAAACCCCAGCAGTCGCTGGTATATATATACCCTCGTCCCATAACCTCAACGACGTAACTCTTACTTAGACTCTCCGTTGTACTCGTATATGTATATATATGGTGGTTCTACGATTTTCAAGATCGTTTATAACGATCCGTGATTAATTACTAATTACCGTGATCGATCGTACGAAAATAACCTGCGGCTTATTCCATCCGATATCTAGCGGTCCATCCCTCTCAACGTTCGCTGTGTCCTACATGCTTCTACTATACTGTTTCATGATATTATACAAGGTCCCAGGTCCCTTACTTACTGTTGCTTAATAACGGGAACACCCTATGGAATTTCAGGTAGTAGTGATTCGTTATTAATGATCGGATCACTGGAGGATCCGCTCTATCGATTACTGGTCCAAGGGCGCTTTCTTCGTCGATCCTTCTCGATTCTACTGGATCCCTATTACGGAAAGAGTGAGACAGATGACGAGAGGGGCCAAGAGCATAAAGCGCGAGGGGAGGAAATGGTCTCGGCGATGCGTGTCCGACTTCTGCTGCCTCAGGGCATCGATCGTCATTTCGATCGATCTAGACTCTTCGTACGATATCTTTTCTCTTTCTCTTGGCTTTTTTATCCTCTTTTCTTTCTTTCCCCGAATACTCCAAGATCAAACAAGATAATGAAAGGATGGACGTACGGGCGTGGCGTGCACGAATGTTTGCTATACGTTTAGCCGACTATAGGAAACCTGGCGGAACAAGGGGAACCCGGGAGTCTTGGGGCTACCATATTCTTGGTCTCCCCACGGTAAACGAATTGTTTCCACAAGAAGGGTATGGACTTCCGGTCTTAACGAGTGTACCCGGAAGTGACTGACCCGAACGGTCGTGGCACCTCTTCTCATAAAGACTGACCATTATCCCGATTCTCTGTTGACGTAATGACAATGGAGAAAAAAGAAGCGTGACTAGCGCCACGGGTCTTAACGTCGGAAGATGCTGGTACTACTGCTAACGACGACGTTATATAACAGCTCGATGTAAAATGAGGGTGACGGTCTTGAAAAGTCGATGGGCCGGCGCATCAAAACTTTTGAGGAGGTACATAAGAACCTACCAGATTTAAATAGGAGGATGAGTCTCGTGGCCTATATGGCCTGGGGGATATAACTTTTAATCAATAACGGCCATAAAACCGGCAGAGAACGCAAGCCCTGTGACTGTTAATGAAGACGCCTCACGGCGTCTTCGCCGAACCAATAACGACGCAGTGGACTAATTATTTCGACAACGCGATCGAGTTCCACGTGGTTGGCAGCCTTGATTATCATACAAGGAATAAACTTTGTTGGTACGAATCGCGTGCTCAGTTAATGATATGTACGCATTTCATTCAGCGGGGGACCCTTGTATATCTGTAAGCGTAGCAACGTCATCGCATACCATCCTATATTATATAGTCTCATTGAGACCTCTTGCACGGCATCACTTAAATCGGTCCATTCTTTGATTTCAGTGTGCAACTGCAACCTGCACGCGAGACGCTGCAGATTCAACATGGAGCTGTACAAGCTCTCGGGACGCGTCAGCGGAGGCGTCTGTCTGCAGTGCCGTCATTTTACAGCAGGACGTCACTGTCACTATTGCCGCGAAGGATATTACAGAGATCCCGCAAGACCCATCACGCATCGTAAAGCCTGCAAACGTGAGTACACTAAAAATTACATATGTAACATGTATATCTCGTGAAGTCTTGAGAGTGTTAGCAGCCATGAAGCTTGCGCCACGGCGATTCGAGTTTACCGCAGCGTTATATATCTTTCCTTTTTCCTTTCTCTTTCTCTCTTTAATCTCGACTTCTTTATGTCCTTGCCCGCGTCGAGTCGAGCCCTTCTGCCTTCGGGCTACCGAGCCTCTTCGATTTTGGACATTGGTCCAGTATCTGTTTAAGATCTGTTTACGGTCCAGCATCTTCCAGTGTCGTATACCATATTCAGTATGTACTTGTAAGTCGTTGTCGCAGTCGCGTAGCAAAGAATTACCACGAAACCGAACACTTGTCCCATTCGTCTCTGTCCCTTGCGCGGCTACAAAGTGGTTACCAGCTGAGCAACCCCCTAATCTTGGGATTCAATTTATGTACGTTTGTCTAGACTCATAAATGGCTCTGGGGATAACGATCTACCACGCGGTTGTAGTCGCGCGCTCGCGCCCCCTGCGTGCTCGTTCTCTCTTTCTCTGTCTATCTTTTTCTATCTCTTACTATCTCTTTCTCTCTTTACACACACTCTCGGCGTCCTTGTCGCTCCACTTTATTACTCCACAAACCCGCTGCTCACTCCATTCATTCTTTTTGCACGTGTAGGTACGGCTGAACGTTCGAATTCGTAGGGTGGTATGCCTGTAGGTATTCAGATTTCTGGCTGTTAAAAAGAGGGTGCGCGTAACGTTACCTTAAAAGAACGTAGGAGTTCGTGCATTAACGGCTGAAGGAGATGCCGGGTAGTTATTATTTTTCGTCAATGGTTCGCGCGATATTGTTCCTATTACGGTACTAATGGCGATAAGGGTAAAAAAATGTGAATAGACAATAAGGGTAGTTTCGTGAAAAAAGTCTGTGGTTTCAAACGGAAAAAAATGGTCAGTATGAAAAGATAGACCGTCCACGAGTAGTAGCGTTAGATACATGTCTATAAACCTTGGGGAGAGTGAACATCCCTTATTAATACGTATCCATGGTAGTAAACCAGCGTAACGCGTGTATCGAATCCGTCGTATTTATGGTACATGTGGATGCGCATCCGTCCAGTAGCTACAGGGTCGGATCTCGTTGCAGAGTAATATTAGAAACTACCCCTGTTTGCCCAGCACGCGTGACCGTACCGAACCGATACGTTTGAGCGGGCTCCTCTTTGCATCCGTACACCCCCTAAAAGCAGCCGTGTTTACTTGAGCCCCGCTTCTAACCCCCCGAGCAAGGGTTGCTTCCCAAACAGAATCGGTCACCTAGGACCTGCAGGCGCGCACAGCGCCAGTAGCATAAACTATAGCGGATTCGTAACCGCCGAGGACGCCATCATGGACGACGTCCTTTCACCCAGGGCAATTAATACGGAATTTGGGTCGCGTAAAAGAGGGTTGTTGGGACGCCCACTAGTGTAAACTATTGCTTGGCGAACTGGGCCATTTAATTAATAGTACGTTTAAGCTTTCAGTTCCTTTCGCATCGCTTCGCTAAGGATTTACGCGCGGCACCTTCTTCCTGCTCAATGGCTGACTATGACGCCCCGGCGTCGGCGTCGGTCTCTCCTCGAGCATATACGCGAAGGTGCTTGAACCCGATACCAAGTACAAAGCTTTCTCGCTCACTCGGCGTACGTTAGCATATTCATTACTCGCCACTTAAACGAGGGTTGAAGCTCGAAGTCTGGAAGCTTCGACATTTGAGGTTTGAGCTTGCACTGGGATCAGCACTATTACTCTTGCTCATCCCTCACTCCTCTCGCTCACTCACTCACCCTCTATCTCTGTCTTGGGTTCCTCTAGTTCTTTACTTCCTGAACTCACTTTGTATCTCTCACTCTCTCACTCTCGATCCTCGACTCGGAAAGACGCTACCCGAAATCGAGTGGCACTCGAATCCCTGAGCGTCTATTATCTGCCATTCAGACGTACCTACGTGGTACGGTAGGTATTACCAATATGCACGTGTCGCATATGGTTAGTCAGTACACTCGGAAGGAAAAAGAAATGACATTGGTCTCATCGTCGTACCGTTTACATTCCATGAATGTTATTACTTGTACTCTTTTTGTATATTGTTGATTTATTTTTTTTACCTTCAAGTTAACGCGAACGTCATATATGCTGCACATGGATACATAGGTGCTCCGCCCGATACGTGTCAGGATTTAGTTACCTTGCGGTTAGAACATTCCGTTGGATGTAAATATTTGAATGGTGAGAAACCACGTGTCTGTACAGAGATCGAAGGGAACGAGGATGCTCGTAGCATTCGTAAAACGGCAAAAGGTACGAGGGTCCCCTCTAAGGATTATTTTAATAAGATTATAGCAATTAGGGGATGGCGTATTCGTCATACCGAAAATCCTTTCACGAATTCGTCCAATTAGATTTCGTTAAGGAGCTCAGGGCGTCGCGATGCCCGTTTCTTGGATACCGCTCGTGGCATTTCCGTATCTCCACCCTTGTTTTAATAAAGGCTGCGGAGCCAGCTAGTCGGTCGCTCCACCATCCGAGGGTGCAGAGGTCAAGGGGTTTACCTGGAAAACAATTGAAGATCGGTTCAAGAAGCAGTGCGAGGAGTGGAATTGGAGATCGAAGTGTGGCACGTTGCTAGTACTGAAGTGATTCTTCGAAAGGGGCTGGGGATGAAGGAGTAATGACGAAAGGCGATGAAAGGTATGAAAGCGGTTGAGGAGTCGAAGAGAGAAGCTTTCTTGCAAGACTCGATAGACTGAATTATGGATTCGATGTATCGTCTCGAAATGTCACTGACCCGACCTATCGATTACGCGAAGCTTCGAGACTTTGTAAACTGTGTATCTTTTCCTCTCTCTCTCTCTCTCTCTCTCTCATTCACCAGCACATCTCGCACACTAGCTTCACTCAGACTACCACTAGCCTCATCCTCGCAGGTATTAGCATTGCCAAGTGGAATAGCTGGTGGAATGTACGTGGAATACATGCTCCGTTGTAGATTCCTTGCCAAGTATTTTTCTTCGTCTCTCCTCGTCCCTCTTCGTAAGCTCTGTCTCTCTCCCACTCCCACCAGAGATACCGAGTATCCCCTGGCAGCATCTTTGTTTTTCCTTTGACTCTCGTCTCTTTTTCCCCTCTCTCTCCTCTACTCGAGGCGTAAGGCGTGTATCGCACGTGGTAATTGCGCGCATAATTCAAGGGCGCGGCTCAAGATCGGTACAGGATCGGCAAGTCGTGTCCTCGTGGCACTTTAAGAAAACCGATAGGGTTCAGCAGCTTGTCGCACGTAGCGAGTCCCGCCTGAGGTTCCCTGAGATCTCGGCCCCTCGCGACCCATGGATACCGGATAGTTGGGTACGTCTTGCAGGTGGTCCTGGCCCTCTCCTTTTTTCCTCGTCTCCTCCCACTTCTTATTTCTTCCCTTGTTACGTACACTTGGTATCCCTGATGGGGTCGCTTTCATACACGCACTACGTGTACACTGTGCTTAGGCCCTTGGCCCTTTGTCCTTTTGCTTTCTCATTGGCCGAGGGGGAAGCCACTCGCTCGGAAAGCAGCCGTGTTCCTTGCTGGACACGCGACTCCAGACATTAGCCGTCCCTGGTTATCGGATTTCGCCCATTACACCTACTGAGATTTATTAGCCCTTCCTCTCCCCTCTCGTTTCTTACCCTTGTGAGAGACCTACCCCCTCTGAGTTCTCCAACGTCTTCGCCTTATACATATGTAAGCATTATACCGCGTTGAGGCTGAAGATCGGGGATCGACCTGGGTTATGTATCTCTGGACATATGTGGGTACTCGTAAAGTAGCCAAGAATCGGATTGGACTCATGTCACGTGTCGAATTTCGAGACCTTTTTTTTTTTTGAAAACTTGTACGTTTCAGTCGGCTGGTCAGCAAGATAACGCTTCTCCGGGTTGCTAGATAGGGATGAGGGTTGGCCTATGTGTATATATATATATATATGCACTATCCAATGTATCAGTGGGCTTGAGCTATACCGGGTTCCGCAAACGGGGCGAATTTCCAGGACAAGGCTTATCGACGCGGGGCGTCCCTCCCTCATGAAAACGCACCGCGTGCCGGGCGAGATCGAGATTTATAGAGGGATATCCGGACGGGTGTTGGGTTTCAATTAAATATGATCGATGAACCTCACCGGGGATAGAAGCCGCATTCCCTGGGGAAGAGATTGCAGGTATACTTTTCCTTCGATAAACGACGTCCCGCTACTATAAATATTTTCGCGAGTCTGATATTTGTTTGGATGATACTGCGTTCCTTGTTATACTCTCTCTCTCTCTCTTTCTCTTTGCATATACGTAAATCCGTAGGAGCGAGATAGGGCGCGAAAACGAAAAAACGAGTGCATCGACTGGTGGGTTT
>NW_014333043.1:234074-291984 GCF_000341935.2 Cephus cinctus | reverse complement strand
GGGGTGGAGGCGTTGCAGGCTAGGGAGTGACGATATCCAGATGCGCGAAGCAAGTAACGACGGACTCGGGATTCCATGGGTCTCGTCCTCGTGTTTTCTCTATCTCTCTCGCTCTTTCGCTTTTTCGTAGCTCCTTCTCGCTCCGACACAAATGAAACAATTAGCCGAGAAACGATTCGCGCCTCGTGCCCATAACGTTTACGCGCGTGACGCATACGTAACGCATCATCCTTCCTCCTCTTTTTCTCTCCTTCATTGTTCTATGCTGCCGTCTCGTTCTCTCATTTTTCTTCATACGTTAAACCCACCGAGGAATGGGTTCAGTATGGGAGGCCTTAACATGGATTTATGCGACGCCATATAGCACGTACTCTACATAGCTTCGTCGCGTACAGCATGCCAGGGCTTTTGGACGGTTCACTTTCGTTATTTGTTATTGCTGGCTGGTTCGCCTGTATCGTACATGAGATGCTGCGCCGTTCGGCATCCGTATACCTATTGATACCAAACTAATGAATCCACCCACTGATCTATCCATGTATATACTCCGCTATCTATCGGTCATTGTTCGTTCTATGGTTTATTTGCTCGATGAGCCCGTTTACGCCAGCGAGCTAGTCTATCGGTCATCGTTTAATGGCTTCCTGCGAGATTGGACAAATAATTATCGTGCTCGCGGCTAGACACACCCTCCACCCTTCGTAGCGCACACTGATACCGAGGTATCCCACGAAACGGAATACTCGTACGGATGCTGGGATATTTTTCTTTTGCTTTTTTTTTTTTATTATTTATAATCTGGTTCCCTTCGTGAGACTCGCCGACGCCATGTTTATAGTAACCGTATTATACTTATGGAGAGATTCCTCAATGTGAGCATCCATTTCTCTACCTCCTGGAATACCTTGTCTTTTAGTTTTTTATTATTCCACTACATCCCTACCAGCCGTTTCCTCAGGTTCGAATTATTCAGCTGATAAATGCAAGGGTGGGTCCTGATGACGTATTTCTGTCCGTGCGTTGAAACGTATCATTCTTCATAGGAACAAATGCACTAGAGGACTGTTCCCTTGCGAATGACTTGGGATAAATGAATTGGGGAAAACGTGTCCTTTGTAAGACAGGGAGACTGTCGCGAGATGTTTATTTTCTTTTCCTCGACCAGGAATTTGATGACTTTTACATTTTCTTACTGGTTCTGATCGAATTTACACTTACTCGGATAACACGGGATAACCTACATCGACGTTTTTCCTCGCCTCCTGGGTACCATCGGCCATCCCGTTCTCATCCCCCGGGAACTATTCAGGGCAGATCCCGTGGCTTACGTGTCGATCTACCCTATACGTGCTCCAAAGAATCGAATTGCTTGGAGATCGTCAACTAATCCCAGAAACCCAAAAGGAGAAACGATCAGCCATCATCGTTCTCGGATCCCCGAAGGAATTCTTTCCACTTGGCTGTTTATAGGCTTCGCCGGTACGAGTTTGTTCAGCGGAATCACCCTGACTTCCGCTTTTCCGTTTTCTCGGCACATACCCGCCTAGGGTAGCTGGCAATTTTCTTGAAAATTTCTATCGGCCATAACGTCACAGGGTGAGGGGTTAGGGGTGGGGGGGGGAGTGGAAGGACGTGTCGTATTTGAAAAATTCGACGAATTTTCTCACATTCTATCTTCCCTCCCTTATTCTTGTACTTATATTTTTCACCCTCTCCGTCTCCTCCTATCTTGTCCGACCTCTATTAAATGTTTCTCTCCATTGGCAAAAGGGATCCCACCCACGGGATCTCCTCGTAGCGGCCCGATCGAATTCCACAGGGATGATAACGCGGACGCTAGAGATTATCTTGAGAGTGATGGCGCTGCTGAAGCTTTCGCTAGTCGCGGAATCTCTTCTTCTTCTTTCTCCTTTTGCTCCTTCTTTCGTAGCATCCTCCGAGAATCTATCGCCGTGCCAGCCAGCGACTTTGGAATGCTTCTCAAGACTATCAAGAATAGCAGTGGATTCTGAAATAGGAAAAAAAAAGCGACAGAAAGTCAAGGAAAATATTTACAGCGCAACACCCCAATTTTGAAATTCGTAACTAAAATTCTAAACACGTTTTAAAAAGCGTACACGTATATACCGGTGTCTGCATAGTCAAACAGGGGCAGTTAAGTACCTTGATGTCTAGGAACTTTCAGAGTGCTGAAACACCGTCTACAAGGGTAAGACCCGTGGTGTCCATGCTCCAGTTCCACGAGGGATGACTGGTCTCTCCTGCGAGAGGAAAGGAGGGACGAGAGGGGTAGTTTGCTGAAAAGTTTGACAGGTTTGGCAAGTTTGGCAAGTGTGCTCACCCTTTGAGGGATATCGCAAACGGGACGTACATATGTGTCGGCCGGGGTTACGTTCCTGTAACATTATACGTATCTTTCCATACGAGAGGTCAGGTTAGGTTGCGTATGTAGGTACTGTAGATGTTTTGTACGCCCACGGGCTGCCAACACAAGAGAGACTCTCCCCTAGTACCATCGGCCCGTTTACACGAGCTCGCATGGATATTCCGCTACAGGTGGCTCTTGCCGCTCGCCATGAAACCTGTTTCCGTTTCTTTTGGCCACCGGGTATGCTGGTATACGGTGGTTGCATGTATCTTCCTGGGGCCGTACACGCGAGCGCACTTGTCCATGGGGAATACAGCGAGGTTCTAGTATACGGAATACCTACACTCAAAATTTGAGTAAACAACCGCGTTATACGGTCATGGGCTTTTGAATTCAGGAGTAGACGGTCTATCAACCTTGGAAGTCTCGCTTTAATTTTTTACGACGTGTGTGGCTCCTCGCGGCAGCCATCTTGATTTTCTTTACGAAAGACGACGTCAGCTGGTATCTCATTTATTTTTATCTATTTTATATTCATTTGGTACTCGGTCTGAGAAATTTTTAAGTACACGATACTGGCTAGGGGTTGTTGGTGGTGCAGTAGGTATTTATATGGCTGCCGGTCTAGCCAGACCTTTGTTCACGATTATCTTAGCGAGAAGGGGAGGATGAATGAGAGGGAGAGACAGAGAATCAGATCTGAGAGAAAGTGAGACAGAGAGATAGGGGGCTCCCAGGAGAGACTGGATTACGATCCCTCTCGGTCCTGTTTAAAGCAGAGCAGACAATCCCTCCCCCCGGCCTCCCTAGCTCCTCTTTACGACTGCTTATCTGCGGAATTTCACGAGCCGACACCACCTTTGGCTCTTTATGGTTCCCATTGCGGTGCAATTTCGTTTATGTAGTCTGTCTCGTAGCTTTCTCTCTCTCTCTCTCTCTCTCTCTCTCTCTCTCTCTCTCTCTCTCTCTCTCGCTCCTCCTACCTCCCCGTCTCTAAAGTCATTAGATTCCGAGCATTGAACTCGTTAGACAGAATATTTTCTGTGTTTTGGATTCTTCTGCGGTTCCGAAACACGTCCTCCCTCAGTGACAGGGTGCCAGGGTACCAGGGTATACACTGTCTACCGTTAAGCTTGGGATCTCTTAGTGATCTATGTATATACCTATATAGAGGACCGAGCGAGGCACAGCCCAGCCACGCAGCCAGTCAACCAGTCAAGCAGCCAACCTCAATCAAGTCCTGTGTGTACACTAAGGGAAACAATTTGCTGACGGAGTGTGTGCCGGCGTGTCTACACGCCTCGAATGATGGGGACGGCGAGGAAGTTCGCTTCGAGTTATGAATGTGAATTTCTTCGTGAGTAAGGGACTGATTACGGCACCGGAGGAGAAGACTGGGATCGCGGGAAGAGAGGATGGAAGATGAGAGGAGACGGGCGCTAGCTGGCGCACGACTTCTCTCGCGTGCTCCGAATACATCAGTTGGACCTAGGCGTGTCTCGAATCGAATTGTCACAGTCAATATCTCGTCTTGCCTTATCTTTTTATTTTTCTCTTACGTCTCTTCCCTGCAATCTCATTCGACCTGACTTCGATTTGACCTCTCCCACCTTTATTCGTCGGTCTTCTCTTCTCCTGCCATACGCTCACTGGGAATGCCTTGGCGACTCGGTCATAAATATCCATAAGGGTAAACGGAATGACGAACCTTGATAAGTTGAGGCACCCCTTTTATTCTGATTTCTTTTACTGAATAAATACCTAACTCTCGCTCATTTGGTTTACCAAAGTTATACCCAGTGTATCATAATATCTGGGATCGTTTATGCCTAGAAATTCATAAAGCAATACGTTGCATGTAGGTGTTGATAGGGAAGATGTTTCAGGTGAGAATTTGTTTCGGCTCTCATTCCTTCCGGGAGTTATGCCAGGCGTGGTAAATCCTTAGGGAATCCTCAAAGGATTTAAGAAACAGGCACGTCTTTCCCTACTGCGAAACGTATAGATATATACTGACTGTACGAGACAGCTTGAGAGATTCAGGGTGGCTGTCGTTCGGCCTCCAGGAAAATGAATTCAGCTTGATCGTCCCACTAGGAGGGGAACTGTTCGGGCTTCGATGGATCGACTTTATCAAGCAGCGGGTTCGGTACTCGGGGGAAATCAGCCTGATAATCCGATTAATAAATTGGCTGGCATCCGCGCCACCCCGTAATCCCGATCGTTGTTCCCACTTTAATTGGCTATTTCCATCGGCGTCCCGACGCATTCGCCTACTGGATACAGGGCGCCCAAATTTTTCACGTATCACCAGAGTAACGCGTAAGTTTCGAGCACGATTGTTGGGCGACACGGTTAACCGGTAAGAGGACCACTGGGACCAGTTGGACCATAATGGTACCAGGGTGGTGTAGCGGAATAAGAAAAAATATAAAAATGGTGGGCGTATCGCGGACGCGAGGATGTGTCCAGTACCTACTCAGATGGAGGTGAGGGTATCACGTGGGCGATACTCGCATACAAATTGCATCGTGATCTCGTTTACGTGAATCTCGTAGGGATTGACCGTTTCTTTCTTTTGATCTTGTTCATCCTCCTCAGCCTCTTTTATCTCCTCGTTCTACTTTGACTCGATATTCTCTTTTACTCCTCTCACAATCAGTCCCTCTCGCGCAGCACAGCTCTTACAGTCCATCGGCTTAGCTTCACAAGTTGACTTTCTTAAGCTTTACCCACACCACTATCGACTATCGAGCAGATGAAGCGTGGACTCGCCAAGAGGTCACCTCCGAACTTCTTCGGGTTGAACCTTCGAGGAAGACGTTCAGGAGTTATAGAAGGTGCACCGGGAGTAACGTATCTGGGGATACTGAGAGAAGCCCTTGCGAGGGTTGACCCAACGCTAATCGGCTTAAGCCTCGTTCACAATTCGAGTAAGCGGCAAGCGGGCGCGAGTAAGTCGAATTTATGAACGCCGTTTCGAGCTCTCTTTGAACCAGGATAATCTTAACGGATGTAAACACTGCCGCCCGAAATCCGCTCGTTTTCCTCGCTTCATCTTTTTCTTTTTACTACACCTTTTCTCTGCTTAATTTCTTCCTCTCTCTCACTCCCTACGACTGTTTCTTTTTCTCTCTTCGTTTCACTGACTCTACCTCAGCGTGTTCACTTGCTCCTTGAGTGCCGTCACGGTCGCTGATCTTTGGTCTGAGCGAGCGAGCAAAAAGTGCATCCTGTGAACCCAAGAAGACAAAAGTGCTGAGAAAAAAAAAGGAAAACCTCGTAGCCAACTGTCAATATCTATATCTATAAAGTTTTCAGGTTGAGGTAGGCAAATTGGCATGAAGGTTGGTAGACGCACGAGTGGCACTTCTGAAGGTTTTTCTTCTTTTTTTTTTTCACGAGATGAGTAGATACAGCTTAATACGATCGTAATTAGCCTCTTTTCAGCAAGCACAGCTCACGCGACAGATACACACGTCTGCACGACCAAGTATGCAAAAGCATCGCGCTTCAGCTGCAACCACATTCGCATTCCGTGTTTTCGCGACGTCGAATACCCTGAAGAGTCTAAATATGAAGAATATATATATATATATATACGCTATAATTCTCCTCTTCAAGTGTCTCTTTCACTCTTCCACTTATTTATTCTTGTTTACCCACTCTTTCTCACTTAATACTATTTTGCCGTACTTTCTTCCTTTTTTCATTTTTCCCTACCTCTCGACCACAACTTCCAAGCTATCAACGTTTTATTAACGAGAACTAAGGCAACTCTTGCCGGTCGTTAATTCTTTACCACAGCGCTAATTTGACATTTGACAATGGCAGGATGACGATCAGATTCAGTCTCTCGGAGACTCCATATATCCCAAGACAAGAAGGCAGCTAAAGTGCAAAGTGGAAAATGCAAAATGGCCGTGATTTACGATCGCCACTCGCGCCCTTCTCTTTTCCGCCATGGCTGTTTATATTAGCCAGCATCGAGGAAGGCGAAGTCTTCTCCGTCTCGATCTTCTGCAGCACGAGGAAGCCCACACGGTATTTCACAGTCTGGAATACCAACCCGCTCCTTAAGACCCTGGTTGTCACTTCGCGGAATTTTCTCGTTTGCACGCGAAGCGAGAAAACTGTCTGCGCGAGTCGGGACGACAGGAGGAAAAATGAGAGGAGAAAAAAAAGGTTATACAGAAGAGACGAGTTAAGAACCAGCCAGACGGCCAAGGAAGTCGAGACAGATTGGGCAATGGCGAATCCCGTCGCAAACAAGGAACGGACTGTTCGGAATTGAGAACCGTTTCAGCCTTTTGATTTGTTTGGTGGATTACGCCATAACTGACGTTAGCTACTATATAACCACCATAACCACCGTAGCCAGCATAGCCACCATAGCCACCATAGCTGTCATATACCTGACGGCGATGAAGTCCGGTTAAACCCATCGGCGCCATTCGCCTTAAGCTCACATCAGTCGATGCAGACGCGAAAGTCTATGATACTGTGGACGATACTTTATTTCGAATTAAAGAAACGAGAGTGGAATGGGCATTCGGATGGGTCGATGATATTTCCCAGGGTTTATCTCCTCTGGTTCTTGGTAATTCATCACACCCTGTACGGTGGGTGGACGGAACAAGGTGATGCTGCTGGACTAATTTCATTGATACTACGGCAGACCAATCAGGCGACCTCTTTTTCTCTCTCCCTCTCTCTCGCTTATTTGGACTCCTTCTCTCGGCGGAGCCCTTCTACCCACGTTTTCTCGTACGCTTCCGTTTGATGCTTTTCTTTCTTTTTTCATGTGCGAGGCAGACGACTAGCGGGAGCGAGAGAGAAAGAGAGTCTGTCTTAATGACTGAAAGGTGCTGCGGGTTTACGTATGGACCAAGTCTCGGCAGACTTGTATGCTCTGCGGTGCATGGAATTAGGATAAGACTGGAATGTAACTGCCCGTCGTTGTAGGAGGCCTCTTACGCACTCTCTTGTGGAGTGACTATAGAGAATGCACGCGTGCTTGATAAAGCGGGAGACAGAGAACGTGAAAGAGAGAGAGAGAGAGAGAGAGAGAGATACGTTCCCAACTTCCCGAAGAGTGAGTTAGAGCCGGATCGTCTAATAAAGTTAGACGGGGTCACGAGGTCATTATAGGGAGAATCTACAGTCTAGATTCTCAAATGTAGATTCGCTCTCCTCTCCCCTCTCGTTTCGTCTAATCTTTCCCATCTAAGACTCTCAACCTTCCACGTGAGATAGCTGACCTCCCACCTCTAATCCTCGAGAGTAAATCCGGTTTTTATCTCAATTTCTGGTAGTCACCGTTCTGGACGTTTGTACAGGGGCTACAGTCCTTGTGACTTCCTGTGCACTTCCCGTGCGCTCCCTGACTCCGTTATTCGCGTGACCCAGGTCGCGGGTCATCGACTTGAAAATTCATCCTGCCCCAGATATTCCTGATAGAAGATGGCACTCCCACGGGAATGACCCGATGTCACGATGCTGCCCATGTACCTTTTTCTTCTTCTTCTATCACTAACGTCTTGCCTGGTGCATGCCGTGTGTTTCAGCGTGTGACTGCCATCCTATCGGTGCATCCGGGAAGACTTGCAACCAGAGCACAGGACAGTGTCCCTGCAAGGACGGCGTCACGGGTACTACCTGTAACAGATGCGCACGAGGATACCAGCAGAGCAGATCTCACATTGCACCCTGCATCAGTAAGTACCACGAGCCGGTTATAGCCGAGGACTGTAGCGGAGCTTATTATAGCTGGTTAGCTCGTATAGAGAAATCAAATCGATTGATTGACGAGACTGAGCGATGATGGAGTCGGATCAAGATGCGAGGAAGTCGAGCAACCAAATGATGGGAGCCGATCGATACTCCTTATAAGGAGGAGGTCTTGATCGATCGATCGATCGGTAGCAACACGCGGATTGGCCTGGTGAAAGATTACACCGAGATCGAGTCGTCCAATTAGCAGAAATTTACGGAAATGAGACCTCGTTTGCCCTGTCCTGCTCCGTGATTCGCGGTCCAGTCGGTTTTGCTTCTTTTTACGTTTTATTCAACTTTTGTTACTTTCTTCGCGTCGTCTCTCGACCTCATCTCTTTCTCTTCATCTTACCGTCTCTTCGCGAAGACTTCTTCCTCTGAAAGTTTTTTCTTCACGCTTTTCCATGGACCAATCCTTACGTCTCCGCTTTCTTCTTTTTTTGTTTCCAGAGATTCCAAAGGTCGTGCAAACTCAGGGAACTGCCGGCGAGGACAGCGGGGAGCACGACGAGGAGGACGAGGAGCGTTACGACGGCAGAGCTGGTGAGTTAATTTTCGTGGTTATTATTATTATCATCGTCGGAGGGATGCTGCAACGAGACGAACCAATTTGAGAAAGTACAGAGAAATTGTGTATTAAAGGAGATCCCGTCTTCCTTCTGGCACGTCTCTACGTTCTCTTTATTTATATTTTGATGTCGCGATCCCGCACGTTCACGACATCGCACTCGCGTGCGTACCAGCGTGTGTGATTATGTTGCTATACTAACCCCCCCCGAAGCAGATCGAATTGACGGCTGCTTTGCGTTTTGGTTCGCGAGCCGCGAAATCGAAGCGACGTTCGATTATTCACGCCCGAGATATGTTGCCTTTCGAAAAGCCCGGATCCGGTGCGCCACGTGGCACGTCGGAATTTAAGCGCGATATTAATTTAGCAAAAGGGCTGGCTCCGGGGCCAAGGGCTGATTTCACTACCCAAGAGCGTCGGTGTACAAGCACTAGGCAGTGGTAGTGGGATAGATGGGGTGGCCGTAGTAAAAGGGGGGTCGTCGGAGGTGGAAGGACGTCTGGCCGCTTCGCTGCAGCCTCTCAACCTCCCCTAATGGCTTAATTAAACTACCCTCGCGCGGCTTACGTTTACGCTCACGCTTAGCCATATCTACTCTCTCATAGATACTACCCCAAATCCGCGGTTGCGACAGGGAACAGTCCTGCCGTCCTTTTCGCTTCGATATATCTTTCACATGCCGCGTTATACCCTGCTCCTGGGCATATCGAATAGATTCATCCGGTACAGCGAAGTCCTTACACTTCCCAGCACAGCCCATAGACACGAGGTAAACCAAAAAAAAATATATATATATATATGGAGTAAATATGCGTATTGCGTATCGTATTGGAACCTTCACGATCGCATCTATATGTTAATGCGGTACGCGCGGAAACCGTACGCGTAACTCCAGCCTCCCACGCAGAAAACGCACTGGCAGCCGCAGCACGCCGAGTCTCGTATACAGCCTCTTATTCTCGTTCCCAGCTACCTCCTGTACTCTTGTAGTCTTGTACACGGTGCTTGTAGTCTCGGTGGTAAGATGGCAAGAAACGGGCCCGACAGACCGGTGGGCCCCTTATCTCAGGCTGCCTACGCCTTGGGACTCACTCGAATCGGTCCCAAGCGTTGGGGCCATTACTCGCGATTACTTCCTCGGTCTTTTTCGCCGGGGCGAGAATTATGCCGCTCCTCTTCATCGCGTCAGAATGCTATTTCGGGTGCCTTGCGAAATCCCCCCCCCGGCCTCCATCCCCCTCTCCCACTCTACTTTTCACAGCACTTTATACGAGTCCGTGTATACGCGACTCTTAAAGGCCGCCTGCCCCCCCGAGTCTGTATTGGTAGACTGCTATTAAAATAAATCCGGCTTGGGCTATCGGACGCGAAATAATAATAACAAGGGCTGCCCGCGCGCACCCTTTCCTCGCGCAAGTAAGCAACGAGGCAAGCAACCAGCCAGGCAACCAAGCAATACGGAGGCGACTGTGAGCGAGGCGAACTTCAAAAAAGGGGCGGAAAGGAAGAGGGAGTCGTTGCCATCGCTTTTAGTAGTCGTCCGTGCATGGGTTTGTGTACGCGTCCATTTTCTCTTGGTGTACCTTCCGCACGCTGATACAAATACCTTCGACGTATATACCTGTGTATGTATATATATATATATATATATATATATATATATATATATAGGTGCGTATTGTGTGCCGCAATTGCGCGTATGTCAGTGCGTACGTGCGTGCCTGCCTGCTTGCCTGCTCTTGCCTACGCGACCGTACACTCGGCTAAACTCCTGACGAGCTACGAGCTCGTCGAGGGTCTTTCCGTTTCGGGAAACATAGAGCCCCGGCCACTGTTTGCACACTGCATCGATTCGTTTTCACGGACCCTTAAAGCCGCACTTCGTCAAAGCGTCGACGACGACGTCCCGACGTCCAAAGTCAGCCTCGACGGACTCCCTCGTCTCGGGGAAAGCCAACCTCGGGCCGTGGCGAAATTCAGTAGCGCCCACACGGAGGGGCGACAGGACCCTGTCTTCGGACGTAGACTTTGACTTTGATCACCTCACGAAGCCGAACCAGACTTGAGGTTGTCGGGACGTGACCAGTATAGGAGACAGTCTCGTCGATGCCAACGAGACAATCATCCCGTATCGGGCGTCAATCAGACCCCTAATTGCACTCGTCGTATAGAGACCAGGCAAGATCAGAAATGAGCACTGCAGGAACTCTGTGCCCAGTGCAGCCTCCCTCTACGTTCCAGTTCATCTGGTATCGGAGGAAGCCCCGGAGAGTCTTCCCTTCGGATAAAGGAGACGTAAATCACTTGAAATGCGGGGTCGACGAGTAGACACCCACGGAATCCTTTGGGACGGCGATAACGATAAGGATAACGGTTAGGCTTAACACTAAAGGATTTAGCATCCACGAAGATGCTTATTAGGGTCTTCTCTTCTTAGCGTTACGGTCCTTCCAATTCATTTATCATTCCGCGCGCCTTGTACGCCACTCGCCTAATCGCATCCCAACTGCCAAAGTAATTGGCGTTTGGTTCGTGGATTTATCTGTTAGGCAAATTTTTCGCCGACCGTACGCGCACTGCGCGTTTCTCATCGTAAAGATTCTTTTTTTAGCTTTCCATCGGCAGGGCTCTTTCATCCTCCGTCTGCTCCTGCTTCTTCGTCCTGGTATATCCGATCCGATAAACTATCCCTGAAAGTAGTCGAACGCGCTGCGCGCGCTACGAGCACAGTGCAGCGCATCCCACGTAGCCTCAGATATATACTTCCGTTTAAGTGGAGCTTACGGCAAAGCCGGTTTCACGAAGTACGCGAAAAGGAGGCACTATGCGAAGGAGCCAGTTGACTTTTAACGGCATCCGGCATACGATATTTCAGGCGTCTCAGTCGGTTCGTCAAAAGGTTTTGGCAGCTGAACCCAGGTAGCGAAAAATTTGTTAAAAATTAATTTCAGCGTGTATTTATTATTTTTTTTTATTTAACCCTTCGTTACTCCCTTCTCTTTGCCTGAATTCCCTGTCGAGTCGTTGCGACCGCTACAATTTCAGGATGGTACCCGACCGGGCTGCGTTATCCGGGATAATTGAATTTTTGATACGGCCCCTCGACCCGGTTAGTCTCGCTCGTTATTATCCTCGATGCACCATCTCTTCGGCAAGGCCCCCAGAGCCAAAAGTCAATTACCTGCTCGGCCCGGCTAATTTGAATCAAGACTAATCGATCCGCCCCTCGTTCCCCGACTCACCTATCCGCCCTCCTACGGATTACCAAAACTTCGCCGAAACTTTCCTTATTATCTCAAGGAGAAAATATCCTTCCTTGCGAATCATTCTAGCTAAGTGCACGTGACGCTTCGTAGCTCGTAGCTAGAACGAGCGAGAATAAAAGCAAACTGTCGATAATTCGAAACACTCGTCAAGGACCTAGGAACGGGTGGGCAAATTAATACTGGATATACCGAAAGTTCGTCGATCTTTTGCAATTAGTTTTCAGCCGGCAACTTGCGCGTTCGCCAGTTGCATATTGGACTTTTATCAGGACAGTGGCGCCACTCGGTTTTATTACGAGAACTAAAATAAATCGTCGTACATCGTTATTCGTCCAGCAAGATCTTTTGATCCGTATCGATAAAGCTTTAGGATTATCGTGCATCATCAGATTTCGTTAATTAGTATTTCTCGATTAATTATATATAATTCCGAAAATGAGCCATATTCTCATTTTAACATTATATAGCTATGCCATAGTAGGGTGGGTTTCTATTATGTCTCTAGTGATTCTTCGAGTAGGCTGAGGGCTGGAACTTTTGGAGGGGTCGCGTCCACCCCGATTAAGATCAATATCATCCCCGAGACACTTAACGTTAAGGACACGGTATCCGCGCGTCCCTTTCACGGTGACGTAGTCTCAATCTGAGAATCCCTGCGCGCTCCAAGGGGACGCACCGGTCCTTAGGGTGTACAGGTACTTCGCAATAATGACTCTTTTCCCCAGGGATTCTCAAGCGAGTGAAAAACAACATGACAAAAACATATTTAGGACCCATTTGCGGTTGTGTTGAGAATCGCTTCGAGTGTAGGAGGCGTGCGCGCGCGCGCACTCACTTATTTTGGGTCTTCTTTCCGGTCACTTAAAAAGACCCGTGAGGCATGCCGGGCGCGTCGCAAGTCCCACTCTCTTTCTTATAATTAAGACGTTACTTTACGAGGGGGCCCCACTAGGAAGAGGACTCTCTCGTGCGGGGCCTTGCGGCGGCGATACGGGACCCCGGGGGGACTCTCGGAGCTCAGCTGAAAATACTCGCACGTCAGAGCGAGAACGAGATACGCGGCACATGGGACTTGGTAGATTTTATCAGGCCCTAATAAATGCCTGGGACCGATGGTAAACGCGGGACCCTACGTCTGCCTTGCCGAATCGCGTGCCGCGATAATAACTAATAGCCTATTCCAAGACGTGGAGGAGGGAGTGAGACAAGGACGAAGAGAGGACTATCCCAATGGCGAGGAACATTCTCGTGATCATTCTTCTGGGTCCCATAGAGGCAGGTTGAAGATTGGCAAAGGCCCTCTCGATAAATTCAAGTCAAAGGACTTTACTGTAGATTTACATAGAGATCCTTATTTCGCAGCTATTCGTCTCTCGCGAATCCCAAACATCCCTGGAACGCCTAAATCTCCCTTTAATCCCGCGGGATTCAGCGGCCACTTGGAATACACACAACAGTCGGCACAGTGTATCTCCCTGTCCTTCTTCGACCAAAAACTGTCACTTGGAAACTTCCCACAACCGACGATTCCACTTTCGTTTTTCCCTCTCTCATTCTCTCTCCCTCTTACTCTAGTCAGTTTCTCTCTTTTATTCCCTTTGGCTTCACTCGTCGTGAACGTTTTACCTAATTGGCGAGACGAGCTCCGCTGCTGTTCCAGAACTTGATACCGATTTGTTTCCTTGGCTCACTTACGAGAACGAGCATATAGCTGTCAAAAACTCTCTCTACGATTGTCTTTATTGAGCGTCAAAAGCAGAAGGAAAGTAAATAAATAAATAAAATCTCTACGATTCATGAGAAATACAGAGAGAGAGAGAGAGAGAGAGAGAGAGAGAGAGAGAGAGAGAGAGAGAGAGATCACATCAAACAAAAAAGCTTACCAAGGAATGACTGTAGGTGTAAATGATCGGGCTCCCCTTCACCTCCGTATATCCAACCTCTCATTAATTACCGTGAGGCGTGCGCGCCCTAGAGTGAGGTAAACGAGCACAAGGTTCCTCGATCAATCCGTTCTACGAAACGTCCATCCATCCGTCGTTTCGTTCATGCCAGCCGTCCTCGAGGCGGAATGGATTTAATGAGACACCCAGAGGCGTGACAAGGGGCCCTAATAACACGGCAGATGAGACATCCGATACTGGAAGCGAGAGAGCACCGTCACTAACGCCATCT
This sequence comes from Cephus cinctus, assembly GCF_000341935.2. NCBI lineage: Eukaryota > Metazoa > Arthropoda > Insecta > Hymenoptera > Cephidae > Cephus > Cephus cinctus. The sequence goes on along the minus strand of NW_014333043.1, from coordinate 277,832 downwards.
CACCGACCTCTAGCTATACTTACCTTCTTACCTAACCTCACTGTAGCATACCGACACCACGGGGAACCGTTTCCTGTTCTGATGCTGAGCTACCGCTTCTACATCCTGTTTCAATCCTCATTGAATTTGCATCCTACGGTTAAGAGTATTACCGGTATAATAATAACACTTTTTACGTGGTACCGGTATTTCCCCGCTAGGTGGCCACGAAGAACGATGCAGAAGGATATAGAAACGTATATGGACCCCGATATTTTGAGAGTCTCAAGAGTTTATTTATAGCGAAGGGATGAGAATCCTAATCTCGGAGAAGTGCCGGCGTAACGATGCCGGGAGGGTTGGTAGATACAGTCTATACGGTGGATGCTCTGCGTGCCGCCGTCTCGGATAAAGAGAGTTTATGTTTGCAAATTTCGAGTCGCTTTAATGAACCGTACCGGCCCGACTGTACGAGAGCCGATAATAGAATATATATAACGTGGGCCATGGCTTTACGGTCGGAGCCCTTTTGCGTTCTACCAACATTACTACGGTGCCATTTCGCTATAGCAACCCTCCGGTAACACGGACCTCAAACCCTGCAATCCTCGTACCTCTCTACTGCCCCCTCTTTCCAGCTCCACCCCCGCCGCCGCCACCCCCGTCTAGCCCCGCGTTCATCCCTCGCGAGCTACCGTCGCTGGCTAAGCAAATTAAATGTAATTTGAATTTCGTTTGAAATTCAATCGATGCGGACGCCCCCGGGGTTTTCGAATAAAAATATCGAAAATACCAGAGCTGTACACGCGGATCACGTAATTCGCAGTGCGGGACGCATTTTTCGAATTTGCCGGGCAACAAAGAAATTTAATAAAAACAGACGGGAGACAGACCAAACGGAATAATCAAGGGTGGATAACCTCCAAATATTACGGAGATAGTGTATAATTATATAAAAAAAGATTACACGTATGCCAACAAGGGTCGGGATGATTTTGGGTCAAAGGGGAGTAACGGTATATCCTATAGCAATGGGCAGCTGTGAAATCCCCTTCTACACCCCTAATATTATTAAAATCCAAAAAGCGGATATGCCAACAAGGCCACGAGCAAGGTCGGCACGTTTTACGAGGGAATAAACGAGCTACGAGTACCTTCCTTTGTTCTCCTTTTGTTTATTTCTCTACACTGTCTCCCATCCTCTCCTCCTCGTTAGGCTTTCTCTCCTACTTAATGTCCCATATAATACACGCGCTTCCGTTTCTACTCCCATGCTCTTCCGGTATTCCGGTATTTCATTGCGTCTCTGTTCATGCCTATTGGTCCATGGCGGAGGAGATGATGCCGATAGAGACACAACCAGACACAGACCATAATCCGTTTAATTCCCTGCTAACGAGACGTCCTTTGTGACGATTAACCCGCTCCGTGGCACCAGCATTTCCTCTACCAGTACCGTCACCCGAAAATACACGTGGCGCATGCACGTGAAAACAGACACTGGACACCCTGGACCCGGTAAGCTCACCCAGCATCCCCGTACCGAACCGCAGGATCCAGTGATGTTGGCAGATTGGCTGTCGATGGATCGAATTTTCCAACCGATTGGATTCACATCGTTTCCTGGATGGTTAACGAGAGACCAGCTGCACGGTACGAGCTAACCAGTTGGCTATTGTACCTCCGGCCACCCCCTTCTCTCCTTATCAGCAGGATAATTGTCAACCAGTTAACCAACCCGTTATGATAATACTCCATGTCAATAATTTTATAAGTAATCGAATTCTCCGATGATGAAGATTGACCTTTGTCATGATTAAAGTCAGGCTCCTTAGAGCCAAAGATAATGGTACAGCGATCGGGCGCTATTATGAATTAATGGACTTTAAGTAATGAGGAGTTATGTGAAGTAGCGGTAAACAGTAGCGATACTCGAGGGCAATTTCAAATCGAATATGAGCTGCTAGCCGCGTAAACTGTTGGCGCTTCGGGTGAACCTGACCCCAGCATCCCTTTAGGGTCCTGAGAGATGAATTACTCCAGTAAAGTAATTTGCAAGTAATTTCCTCCTGCTCACTTCCTGCGGTCGGATGCCGTCGGCGAAGAATCCGTGAGGATTACTGGAATCCTCCAATTTTCTCACTGTATACATTGTTACTGGTTGGGAACACCAGACACTTGCCAATTGTGAGTAGCCGGGAGAGGATCTCCGGAAATCCCGTGGAAATTGGTCCAGGCATAAAAAGACTCGTTCTACTCGTATGCACGTAGAAATAAGCGAGAACGTGTTATTTAGGTTAAGGATTCTCCATTTTAGCGCGTGTCTTTGGTCATTCTTGTAATACCAAGAAAGAGTGAAGTCGGTTGAAAACGGATTTTCTGAAGAATTCGCGGACCCAGGTCGAAAAAGGTCCTCGGACGCTGGAAGGGAACTCCGGAGGATGCCTACGCCTTTGAGAGATCTCCTCTCTATATGAGTTTACTTAAGTTTTTTTTTCCCCTCACACTCTTCTATATCCATGGTATATTGAAATTCTTGCCTCGTCGCCAGGAATACACCGAGCTCCATCGGGTTAGGTTAGAAATGGAAAATGGCCGTGTGAAGAAACCAGGCATGGTAACACTTAAGCCAGATATCCGGGGGCGCAAATTGCTTCGGGATATCAAGTCTCTTATTATTTTTAAGAAGCTCCGAGAAAAGCACGAGGAAACGTATATACATCTCGAGGAAAATTCTTGGTAATATCTTTAAGAGCGTTCCTTTACCTCATTCGCAAAAATTAAATTTATTCGATCAAGGACGTCTGCCACGCGATCTTGACGTCTTCGGGACACGTGTAGCTGTCGGCATATCAATTTCTACATCTATGCGTATACTATACCTATACGTATCTACATATATATATATATATATATATACCTTCAAAGTATCACGAATGTTTTCCTTGGCGAGATGACTCGCTCCCAAGATTCGAAGTAAATTCACCGGACTCTGCTTAGCGTAAAGCGTCGCGGCGCGTGGCAATCGCCAAGAAAAACAGAAAGGATAAAACGATTAATCTTCCAAGTGGTCCAAGACGTCCAAGCGACCCGACGACCATCATAAAATCTACCGCGTCTCCAAGTATACCTATATACCCGAACCTCTGCGAAAATTTCGCCAAAGGATCATTTTTTTTTTACCCCACGATTTCGCCACACTCCCAAGTTTCGTCATTGGTCCCTTCGTCCACTTGTTTTCCTGACAGACGTCACTTCCGTCTCGGTACCAGTAGGCGTCGTCTCCAGGAGTCACGTCTATTCCTTCCACGAAACCCTGTGCAGCTGCATTCGAGCCTGTCGATCCGAAATTAAACCATTTCTAATTCCGTAAAGGATATCTATCTGTCCGACCTATTTTACCAGCACGTAACCATTTCCTTCTATATAAATACAGTATTTTCAGTGGACCGACTAAGGTTGAATGGCGACGCAGGCATGAATGGCTTCTCTGCCATACTTAAAAGAATACTTATGAATGGCAGCCTCGACCAAGGATCTACTATACACTCAGCGTACACGTACGTTACGACATATCACGTTCGTACCGCGAGACATTACGATTCTATACTCACAACCGTATTATTACTTACATCTATACCCATGAATTGTAGACTTAACAACAGCTGACAATCGATAGCATAGAATACGAACTTTATGAATGGGAACATGTCTCCAGTGTAATTTTCTCTCTTACGCGAACCCACAGTTATATCACGCGTACCCCTCGCCATGTGTTTAGGCACCAATGGCACAGCCACTTCGAAGTAACAAACGTTCCTGAGACACGTTGAAAGAAAGAAGTAAACGAGAGAGAGAGAGAGAGGTAAAGCCATATTAGACGGATAATTAATCATCAAAGCCTCTTAGGAGAGTCTAGCGTACGAGCCCATGTGTTAGTCCTCCGTATGATTAGCCACTGGACGTGGAAGACATCCGAGGAGAGATATTAGTATGAGTTCTCGAATGGAAGGATAACAGCGAGACCCGGTGAAGGGGTCCGTTTCTTTACCAACCATTAACCGCAACAGTACTTACCGACACTAAATCATTGAGGCAGTCCGTTGCAACCAGTTTTGACGGATGCCAAGGGAGCTGACGATCATTACGAAATAGACCTAAGAGAGGGCACAGAGAAATTCGTGAGCTGGTGGTGGCTGCTATTGTGAAACCCAAACCGTGGATTGCCACTACGTATCCCGCGTATAAAGGGTAGAAGGGTAAATTCGCAACGGCGCAGTCAGCATTAGCGCGTCATATCGAATCAGGGTTACCGAGCGACATATAGAGCCTGTACCGACTGTTAGGGATGCTGCGCTGCGACGTGTAACATATTGCTGGGGGAATTAATTGAGCACATGGATCCGAGGCGAGGTAGTCATATGTATATGTAGTGTGCCATATACGTATGTACACATACGTCAGAGAGATAGGAGAAGGGGCTTAGAGGGAGAGAGAGAGAGAGAGAGAGAGTGTGTGTGATACGTGGAGGCAGATTTGGAGATGCGTCCTATGTATCTTTGAGAGACAGAGAGATAGGAGAAGGGGCTTAGAGGGAGAGAGAGAGAGAGAGAGAGAGTGTGTGTGATACGTGGAGGCAGATTTGGAGATGCGTCCTATGTATCTTTGAGAGATGCAAGGCGTACAGTATCCACATAGATACAGGGATGCTGTACGGTTATAAACAATAGATATGGCGTGTATGATGGAGAGTAATGGATGATGCTGAGTGGTCCAGTTCTGGCAAAGGAAAATCATTAGAAGATCATTGCGGTCCGGCTTACGGTGCAGGGATGCTGCATCGCTGTATATGTATATATGATGTGTTAAGCTGTCGGTGTATGGTGGCTTATCATTACGCAACGTATTGTACCACCTGGTACCACGGATTCTGTATTCTACTGATCTGTTCTCCAATGCTGTTTCAGATCAGTGCGGAAAGTGTCGAGCCAGTACGCGACGTCTCAACCTGAACAAGTACTGCAAGCGGGACTATGGTTTGTATCGTGCTTGTTATTATTTTACGTTCAGCTGGGATTAAAGGCTAATGAGCGTTTGATTGCCAGTGGCGAACGTTAGGGGTGGCAGCGGGAGGCTGTTTCGGGAAGTAGATTCAATAATAATAGCTACGGTATGCTTTTGAGGGTTAACGTGGGTAACGTGTATGAGGTTGATTCAGGGCAGATAAATCTCTACGGGTCTGCAGTTAGCTGTCGACCTTAGAATAGCCTGAGGGTTTTCTGAGATCGAAACAAGACTGAAAGTTCAGAGGGAGAGAGCGAGAGAGCGGAAGAGCGAGCGTGACGTATGGTCAAAGCGTACGAAGCTTCTATCTGGTTGCTCGGAGATTTAGATTGGATTTATTTATTTTGGGTAAAAGCCATGGTAACAAGATGGCATGACAATGAATCATTGATTAAGAAGGGGTCAGCCATTCGGGTAGAGAATTGTCTGACGTCAGATGAATTCGCGGGGACTTATGGGACCGATGTCGCTACTTGAGAATTGCGCAATCGAATGAAATACACAAGTGAACCAGGCGAATAGGTCGCGCGAACCAACGTCGATCATCTTGATTAATTGATCTTGTAACCTTGAATCTCCGATCTCGTCTTGTTCGTAGCTATCCTCGTGAGAGTCGCGGAGAGGCACAAGAAGACCGAAGGCGGTGCACAACCTGGTAGCAATGTGCCAGGTACCACCTGGATTCGATTCAGCCTGTACGTCGAGTCCGTTTATAAAAGGTCCCAGGATTCAAGGCTTCGTCGGGGACCTATGACCCTGTACGTGCACTCGGCTGATCTCGCCTGCAGATGCCCCAAGATCAAGCCCAACAAGTAAGCGTCCATCTTGACTATTCTCAAGTTTTAACCTCAACGAGTTCAGTGTGTTTAAATGCATCATCCGTCCACGGGATTAATATAGATGGTAAGGATGCTGGCTGGTTAATTTGTTAACTGGATGAAGTGTCGGTCGCGTCTTTGGATAAACCGGGTGACTCGTTTTTTCTGTCTTATGGCAATCCGCACCTGTCTGGTATATACACTCTTTTTATGGGACACTTTGGTGCCGCGACGAGCAGTTTCTTTATTTTAACGCGATATTCCATGGGTTTTTATTACCCAGTGAGCATCTTGCATCTAGATGGGACGGTACAGGCGGTGGGGATATGGAGGCGGGCGGTTGTAAGACGCGTGTCTATAGGAGCGACTATAATCACTCGATAAATGTCTCGACGCTTGGGCCGTTGCGTGTGGAGAAGTATAGGCGTCATTTACATTGGCTATTCGCTGTATTTGTGCCGCGAAAGCAATATATTCTTGAGAGGGCACGTGTGAACTGATCTGTAGGAATTTGTGTGCGATTGAAAATTTGATTTTTTCTATTTTTTCACCAGGTCGTACCTGATTCTTGGGCAGGAGAGCGACGGCGGTGGCCAGAGTGGCATCACTGTCACTCAAAGATCAATCGTCATCGAATGGCGCGAAGAGTGGCATCGCAGGATGCGTCGCTTTCATCGGAGAGCAAGATCCTGTCATTGAATGGACAGCGGGAACTCAATCGATGGAGGGACGGACTCGGATAGCCGGCAGCCATTGGCCGTCTAGATCTTTTTTTTTTTTAATTTTTCATTTTATTCGCCACGGGCTCGCGCGCCGTACCTCACTTGGCCACGTGTGGAGGCACGTGAGATGAAAGAAGAAAGAAAAATTAGAAAATTTTCGTATCTTTGAATCTCTATCGTTTTTGTTATCTTTTCTTACCTTTTTTTTTTACTTCATTTTTCTTCTTTCTTTTTCGAATGTTTCTGCGCTTTATCTAATTATATTTTCGGTCAAAGTGTCTTTGGAGAATTTGAGAAAGAAAAGTTTCAAGATATTTCAGAACGATAGAGATAAAGATATAAAAATAAAGAGAGAGAGAGAGAGAGAGAGAGAGAGAGAGAGAGAAATAATTTTATTTAGATTTTTTATGGCTAAGCCGAAGAACAGCAAATTGCGATTAATTGCCCAACCCTGCTTGTCTAGGCATCGTATGGGAAACCGCGAACCTTTATCGGTCCTATGTGGCCTGACGTGACGTACGACGCAGGCGCCGCGGCGCTATGCGTTACAACCGACTACGACTGTAAATGGCACAAAGCTTCCTCTTATTTATTTATTCCTCCTCAATCACTCGCGAGCGTCACGACGAGCGTCACCCGTTAACACGATACCCGTTCGTCTACTATAAATATGCGTTCGTTAATGTAGATTTTCTTGTACATTTTCTATATAAATTATAAAAGATTTTTCTAGATTTTAACGTATGTAGGATATAGAGGCTATAAGTCATTGCGCATCGGCGCGTTATAACATTGCTGGAGAGAATGCGTATTCTTTTCGATGAATTATATAATATAACGATTATGAATGATCAGGACGATCGTTCGATCTTCTTTAAGTTCTGTTAGATACACATTTAAAACATTGTATTCCTTTTTTCTTATTGTCTCTATTGAAATTTACTTGATTCACTTTGTACTCCTTGTTCCTATTCTTCTTTGCCAAGATGATAGAAACGCGGATCTTGTACAGATATAAACAGTATTAAGAGATTAAGACATAAAATATAACAGGCTGATCATGCATTATTATATCTTAAACAGTCTTTTGTGAACGATCGTCCTGTCAGGATATCCCGGAATTGAACGAAAGAAAGAATTAATTGTTAACCGGACATCAAGTAAGCAGAGTTAATTCGGATGATAGGCAATCGAGAATCTTCCCCAAGTTATAGAGCTAAAATTGACTTATTTACTCGCTTACTCGCGCGTTAGGATGTGACAATGCGTATTAAAAAAACAAAACGAATGAAAAAAAGAGAAAGAGTGCATGCGATAGTGCAGGAGTATCGAATATCCCTTGGGATAAAGGAATTCGGTGTACTTCGGCAAGCATCGACAGTAATCGGATTCACCAGACGCGTGCATTAAACGCAAGTAAAAGTTTGAACGCAGGTGTAAGCGAAACCGTGAATTGCACAGTGAAATAACGAAGCGTGCCGAAGCATGCCGAACTTTGCCGAGTGCCATGGGCAGCCTATAACTGTATGTATAGAATGTATTTAATTAAGTTAGCGCTATATTAAGAACACAGAGGTTATTACCATCTATTGGCGATTAGCGTAATGGGGGACGGTTATACCTATACGTTTACCGTGCGTATTCCGTCTGCGCCGCGACGTCTCGCGTCGCGGTATACGAACACAATGCATCCGTAATTTATGATTCGTTTCGTCGTTCGTTTTACAATCTTTTGGAGCGACGATTATATCCCTTGTCTTGTCGGTAGCTGGATGGATTCCTTTGTTTACTTATTTTTTATTGTCAATTTGTATCCTCCGTCGGGACGCTGCTTTATTATCCGTATGCGTCTACTATGCCAAGAAACCTCTTGCTGCTCCTGCCGCTACTGCCGCTACCGACGGCGACGCTACTACTGCTGCGCCCGTTGATAAACGAAAATTTACCGACGACCGTCTAATTGTTGTCGCTCGTTAATTATTGTATGTAGGATGTACGCGACGTCACGATGAGTGTGCTATTTATACCTCCAGATCATAGTTGAACTAATCGATTGCTATTGTATTACGATTATAATTAGCTCGATTAAATTATTAAGTGTACCGTTCTGTATTGTGGCGTAATAAATGTGATTAGATATACCTATATACAGAGTGTATCAGCTGAGATGCATGTTTGCGCTTTGCGGTGAAACTGTGTACGATTTTTAAAATCTGATTTGACAGCCATTGAATGTTTTTTGATTGCTCGTCGATTGCGCATATTATTGTTGCTCGTTTAATTTCCGTTCGCAATCGAAATCATTGTCTTTGCTAATTAAAATGATAGCGAAAAAAGTTAAATGTAAAAGTGATGAAACAGGAAAAAAGAATAGAGATGAAAAAAATGTATATGAATAGCATGCACAACGAGGAAGGTATTTGCGTTCGAAATTTGTTAACCTTTTGAAAGATTTCCGATCCTGGCGGAACGTCTTATCTGCGTTCAGTAGCTTCACGCTGAACATGCAAATTCGCAACTGTTTGAGTGCGCGGTCAGTCAGATGGAAATTTGTACACGGTGGCTAAAACGTATTGCAATGTTATTCTTTTTATCCCATTTTGGAGTCTGTGTTCTCCGCTATAGATTTTAGAGTCTAGGTATTCCTGGTGGCAGCCTTAGTAATGTTAACAGCCTTTGTAGCCTTAGTAGCTTTAGCAGCCTTACGTTCTATCGCAGATGCGTTTGTTCATTTCGAACGGAAATTAAACGAATATGCGCTTTCGATGGGCAATCCAAAATTATTCAATGGTTGTCACATCAGATTTTCAAAATTGTGTATTGTTTCACCACTAACCGCAAAGGTGCGACTTAGCCAACTTAGTTGATAACCTCTGTATACAGGGTAGGGAATTTATAGTGATTAGGTCAATTTTTTCGAAAACAATGTCAGATATAAAAAAATTTTTCAGACAACAGTTGTAGGGTTCCGAGCAGAATGGTAGATTCCGTTATTGAATTCCTTCTTGAGTGCAGGTGTTAATGTAATTCGACGGTCAACTTTCATCTTTTCAATGGGATCGTGCCATTTTTCTTCCGGAAATAAAAAGAGCATTCAATTTTGAATCTAAAAGTAAAAGTATACTAATGACCCAAATTTTCCAGGTCATAAGATATTTTTAAAAATTAAGGAAAAATATCCTGGCCTATCTAGAATGAAAATGTTCTTTTCATTTCCCGAAGAAAACATGCATTATCTCATTGAAGAGATGAAAGTTGACCTTCGAATTACATTAAGGCCTGCTCTCAGGAAGAATTCAATAATGGAACCTTTCATCCCCCTTGAAACCTTACAACTTCTGTCTGAAATATTTTTTTATATCTGGCTTCGTTTCCGAAAATATCGACCTAGTCACTATAAATGCCCTACCTTGTATATGGATTGTGTGTGCAAGTATGATAGGTTTTTGTGAGAAAAATTGCTCCCGGTCTTTTTGAATTTTGTTTTTGGATGCCACTTTCCAATTTGACAGGTATGATAAGGATGATCGTTGATGGTACTGATAAAGTGGGTCTTGGAATTTGAATTAACGTTGTGACTTGGACTAGCAATTTCTGATATCCGACTGCTGGTCATTAACAGCGCTGCAAACGAGTAGAGCAATGATGAAGGACGAAATCTTTGTTTTATGGTACTACAATAGTTTTAGGTGAGTATAATTGGTGTATTGTATTTTGTAAAGTATATTAGCGTAGAAATTTTGTTTCGTTTTGTATTTTATTATAAAGGTTAATAAACTACTGTACTTCTGTCACTTGCAGATAAGGTAAATCTTTGGTGGATCATCTGTAGGTGGAACAGCATCTTCCATTTTGAACGTCGCATCATGAATATTAGTAGGTAGTTCAACAGTATAAATTGTATTCTGTCACCATGTACGCATTCCGTATACTACTAGTTCAGAAATTGAGAAATAAACATATGATAAATATTCCATCTTGAAACATTGCGTTTTTGTTTACTGATCTCTCTACTGTGAATTTCGGAAGTACATAGAGCGACGTCTAGTGAAGTCTGTTGCAAGTATGAACATTACCGTGCTCTACTTTACCAACAGATGACATAAATTCAGTTTAAACCAGGGTCCGTAATCTTAACTGAAACCAAAATGGATAACCAATAATAACCCAAAAAAATAAGGAACCGAAACAGTAACCACTGAAATTTTATAAATGTTATACCTAAAGTCGTAGTAACGGGAACCTGAAACTGCTACAGTGGAAAACTGAAACTGAAACTGTTGACTCGAACGTCTTTTATTCATAATAGTAGAGATGCATAGGAAGATTGTCAGTGAGCCGATTTTCTTGAAACTGATTTTGTTTCGGCGTCGATGCGTCAAATGAGCGGAGGGCCATCGAGCCATATCCACGTTTTTGATTGATCGAGTATGTATACCGTATGTCCCATCCCAAGTAGGGCACCCTCGGTTTAGGTTTCCCCCTCGTTTCCGCGTCCAAATCTAGTAATAACGTCGGCCGGTCAAATATTTTGACAGTTTCGATGTGTGCCATAAAAATGAACACTAACCCAAAAATCAAGGGCTAGATTATCCAAAATAATCGCATCTGCCGAGCGACTTACCCTTGTGATATTAGCGGCCAGGGTTCTCGAGTTCAAATACTTATTTCCGACCTGCACTCATGTTCATCTGCCCGGTTTGTCACTCGCAAGCTCTCAGGAAGAAGAAATGCTCGCTGATTTATCTATTTATTGTATGTATATAATATAATAAAATGTACATAGTAAAATATAATCATATATTTATTAAATCCTAAGGTAATTAATAAAACCAATGAGCATAGTCAACGGATCAATATGAAAAAAATTAATAACCGACTCTCGAATTCTGTTCGCTAACGGTTGGCACTATAAACGTGTGCTGTTCATTATGATGGTAAAAAATCGGGAAACATATTTCTGTTATTACCCACGTTTGGGGTTTCCTTAGAGTATACGTTCGACCAATCACAAACTGGGGTTGATTCGAGGCTCCTCCGTCCAGGTGGCGCGTCGACATCAGGAATGCACGCGCTTTAGAGTGCCACAAAGATGAATCGGGAGATGCACAATGCTACGGTATTAGGCGATACCAAAAACAGAGATGAAGTGCCATACCTACGTGAAGTTAGTACTGTAACATTTACTTTTTGAACTTTCTCTTTTGCTAACAAATTGTTGATTTTTTTTTTGGAACAATTAGACAATTTGTTGGCTGCTCATTTTTTTATTGAAAATGGAAAATAAAATTTGGAATGTGAAGTTAGCCCCAAAAGTCTTATTTTTCACAAAAATAACTTTTCTTTGGCGTGCAATCGATGCCAAATTTTTTGTTGGTCACAAATTACTTAAAACCGATAAAGGATTAATGAAAAACCCAAAACTAAAACCGAAATTCAAGCTTTTACCATTGCGAATACCGTAACCGAACCGATAATTCTTTCGGCTGCAGTACCTGGTTAAACTAACGGTACATTTTATGAGACAGTAAATTTTCATTATAAGCCATTTATATGGCGCAGTGAATTCATCTGATTGATCTAAGTGGTTTTAATGAAGTCCACGTAGGTAATGGTAGGTATATGCTCTCCTAGTTAAGAAGAATGTGAATGAACAGGCTCTTATTTTTCGAATTATAGAAAAGTGTTTATTGAGCATAGAGTTACATGTTACAATAATAATAATAACGATGAGAAATAATGATAGTGGGTTGAGGTTAAATAATAATAAGAGATGCTGATCTATCCAATCAGAGAAAAAAAAAGCTATTGTAGAAATTATGTTAAAACGGAGTTACAATTTTTTTCATTCGCATCGGCTTGACTAGCATAGAAGCATTAAAATTACAATTAATCATATTAATTGGAAAAATAGAGAACGAAGCACGACAATGATATAGACAATAATCTTTAAAAAAAAAACAGGGTAGTCGAACAGTTTTAATAAATTAAATTACAAAAAAATGTACAATATCTAAGCGGGTATTGTTATTTACCGTTATTCATCATGGTCGTTCCCGATCGCTAATAAAATGCAGAAGCCCAGACTGATTTCCCAATTAAATTGCAACCACCCTGTGTGTACACCCCTGTCCGCCTAACTCGATACTAAATGATCGCTTGGAGTGGCTAAAGGATAAAACATTAGAGAATCAGTCTGTAGGCGCATGCGCGTTAGCTGTAAAAGGAAAATGTATAATCGTGGATAAAAAGTTTCGAAACTTCAAATCATTTGGTATAGGAAATCCGCGGCTTGAATCGCAAGGGACGATAGGAAGAGTGAGAGAAAAAAAACGAGGAAAAGAATAAAACAAAAGAAATGTATACAACTGTCGAATAAATACAAGTGCTTTTGCGTAAAATACAGTTCCGCTTATCCATTATAATATTTTCCACCGCGCTCTCGTAAAAAGTACTTAAAATAGAATCCTAAGCTAGCATTCTCGTAAACCGTCTACGTTATAGAATTTTGTGTTATGAAAATTTTCTACGAATTTCATTTTACTCGATTATAGAAAAATTGTAGAGGATTTTCACGCACGACCGAATCTGGGCACCGAGATGGATAGACGTCCCAACGCCTTGACGGTCTCACCGATTAACCGTGGTATATTCCCATCGTCGACTACTCACTGATAAAAATCAAGTGAAAACCAGTTGCCTCTTATACAGGAGACTTTTCATAACTGTCAGTGACTGTCAAGCACGCGTCTATCGGCGATTACGAATTATCATCAAGGACAATCAACATAACCCCAATGACTATCATTTCTATATCATAGTCACGTGAGTGTCAGACAAAGGTAATCGTCCGCCTATCAAAACTAACTTTGCTGATACGCACTCGCGCTTCTGCAATTGAATTGAAAGAAAAAAGAAATTGCGACAGTCGTTACTATCAGCTCGATTGCCCAGTCGGCGTCTTTTTATAAACGCAGCTAATTAATTGCGTCGCTCGTACTTGTAAAAGTTCACGTAATCTTAAATACTGATTAACATACGGGGAAGGTGGGAGGAATTCATTTTTATTTTCTTGTTTTGTTTTTCTCTTTGTCTCATCTTCCTTATTTTCCATTAAAAACATAGATATCCAGGCATGAGATCGAACCGCGTCTGCCTTGCATTATTCATTTTTATTACTTTGGCAGTGATTTCGAAAGAAGTCTTCACTATAAAATCTTATTCGCACCGAACATTGCAATACAGTAAATTCATTTATTCCCATGTTGGTATAACGGGTGAGAGGCTAGTGGTATACGTGGGATCTAGATGAGTTTGGCAAGACAGAAGTTTTATTGTATCCACAATTAATTCGATGCTTAATTCTAATTTTTTGATTTAAAAAAAGATCGTATTAACAAGAAATTTCAAACCTGGTTGCAAATGAATCCCTCATAGGACTTTGATAAATACGCGGGTAAATCTTCAAAGAGACTGGCGTCCGATCGGCTTCGTTGGAAACGTTAACGAGGTGATTAATTAGGTTACGGATTATCATTATTATTATTGCATGTTAAAGACGACCGCGATGGTAGTGAATTGAGGTTAATTGTTTCGCGGGTAACAGTGAAAGCGGATCTCTAGATTATCGAATTTCACGTTATCACTAATCGTCCAGTTGATAAATACTTACCGTATTATTCTTATTACTTAATGCGCCTCTTATAACGAAGACATACAACTCGCGAACATCTAACCCTTAGATATTTTCGTGTAAGATTACGATAAGGCCTGGGTAAATATATTATATAGTATTGTGCCCAATAGAGTAGCCAGGCGCCATACTTGACAAGATAATAGAAACAGCTGGACTCTTTAGGATTTTTCAGGTCTCCCAGGCCAATCACCTCTTAAATGTACCTTAACAATACTAACCTTAAATCACGTTTGGATTCGTTAAATGCACTGAGAGATATAGAGACAGAAAGAAAGAGATAGGGAGACGAAATGGCCGATGGCTGGTCATTGCCTTTAGTATCCTATTCAGGAGCTCGTCCTCGGCCAGGCTATCTTGGCGTCGATCCTCTTGTACGCGAAAAGGCAGTGAGATAGTTCCTGGGGGCACTCGTGATCGCCAAGTAGTGTCTCTGCCAATTCGAGAAATCGAATTCTAGCCTTTTCTCTGCTCTCGTCGCGATTATCAGTGACTACAAGTCGTGTTTCCTTACCCTCGCCTTGCACCAGCTTGAAAAGTCCGTAGTCCTGGGGATTCGTACATCTGATTTTGTGCGCGAGGATCCTACATATGTCGCGGGTGTTCATGTTTGGCCTGACGGGAAGCGTCCTGGTATTTAGAGAACCGTGCAGCTCATCCGGCACGAGGACACGAAGAACCGAAGAGCAGTCCGGAGTTCCGCAGCCCTAAAAATAAACCGGAAATGAGAGTTCAAAATGATATTGCAGACACGAAGAACACGACTAGAGTGTTCTCCTTCGTGCTGCTACCTGGCACTCAGAAGCTTGGCTCTCTGGAATTACTCACGTTTAACGTAGACATTGTTCCCTGGCTGGATTTAAATGTCTTCAGAACGTGAACTGCGCTCGATAGGGTTGTCAAGTAGTAACCCCCTTCACCGGTTAAGAGAGAGGGATGAAGAAGGCCCCACATATACTCCGCTTCTACTTCAGCGCCTACTACTCTACCGCGTACTAGGACCCATACCAGTAAGGGTAGTAAATCGTCGGCGCCAAGGGTTACGTGTCTTCCAGAATTCGCATGCTTAACCTGGTAATTGAATAGATATATTATGTATGAGACGTTAATAAGAAATGATATTGAGACTGTGCTGTCACTTACTGAATTAAAAATGGTTGAAAAAGCTGCCAGCAGATTCTCAAGCTTGTCCAAGGGTGAGTCTGCCTTTTGGAGACGATCTATGTACCTCAGGATACGATCAAGACTCGATTCCGAGGGTGGAATGATCTTCGGCTGATAATGATATTAAACTTTGAACTCGAGGAACGTATCAGGAAGGTATAATTCGTATTACGGTATCTGAAAATACATACCCGAACTCCCAGATCCTGAACGTGTTTACCCTGGGCATACTGAATGCTGTCTGCCAGTGTATGAAGTGAACCAGTGGTAGCATAATGGTCGACGAAGAGTCTATAGACGTGTTCCCGTAGAGGACGTACAACCAGGCCCATCATGACTCCTTCGAGTATGGCGTCCAGATTGAGAAATTCGTTATGCTTCAGCTTGAGCCTCTCTTTCTCCACTTCCTTCTCAAATTCTCTCTCGCCATGTTTCACCAGGTAGTTCTTCATCCCTGACATGAATTGTCTCATGTTCCTCATCACCACGTGAGGACTGGCTTCTTTACCCTCCTTCGTGCACTGGATAAAGTTATCAATGTTCTGCGAAAAGGTGGTCGTCTTATCAGCAGCCAATTGCAGCGCATAGGCTCTTATGGTGGATCCTGTTCCAGCAGCGTCACGATTCCTCAGAGCTTGGAGTCTAGGTGGAGCTGTGAAACAGAAAAAAAATATTTTATTAAAATAAACGTAGTAACTTTATTATAATCTTCCAAAGTATCTTCGTCAAACGAAACACTTGAAAAAGATTCTCCTCTTACATTTAACAACAATGACCCAGGTCCTTTTAATTTTCCTGCAGACATTCTGAAACCACTTTCCAATCTTTCCAAAAGCCCGCCTTGTCCTGAGGCAAAATCTCTTATGTCTTGGACACATTTCAAAGGTGCAGTCAACCACGAGCGACGTTCCTAGTTCCATTATCACGGTGAGACACTAATTACAAAAACTGCCGTCGAGTTTAAGCTCAGTGGGACTTAAGTAGATTGAAATTAAGTAACGATCCTGTATTAAATTAATTAAAGCTCTTAGGTCTTCATCTGTCAAAGAAGAAGTGTTTTACTGTCATAGATTAGGCTAGCTCTAATCTGTCAATGAAGACTCCACGATATTTTGTAGACATTCTACGTATATACTGTAACGCGATCACGGTCATTAATAATAAAATTATTGAAGTACTATTAAATAATATATTCACAAGCTGCGATCGTCACTGTGAATTGAGCTTTATAAACTCGATCAGGAATTAATAAAGCCAACGTCTTCACTTCACAAAGATGGTTGTCTTACTGAACTCACGAAGGTGCAGCGGTTACGCTAGTAAACTTGCACCCTCTGGATTGTCAAGTGGCCGTAGTGGGATAAAGGAGCTCGGATGGAAGTGAAATTATGGGTCGTCAAACTGTGAACGTTATAACTGCACCGACTCGAGTAACAGTTCGAAACTGTCAGCGAGTAGAAGTCGTTGAAAATCTCGTGAAGGTAATCGAGCAATAAATAGCAGGAACTTCTCTATCTGTTGCACTTTAGAACATGAGTGTAGCCTGCAGTACGCGGGTGACGACGTAGGATGCGGTCGAGTGGCGGAATGATGGTCTGGAGGAGTGCGGTGAGGTCGGCTCTTATTCTGGTCTCAGGCAGCAGCAGATGCTTCAACATCAGTGACAAATATCGATAATCTTTACAAACAAACGTTCATTGTCCACTTTGTCTAGGTATATAGAAACCAATGTGGATAAGAAGACAAAATATTGTTGATTGTGCATCGGTTAATCAGTTTTTCAGAAATATACTCTAATACTTAATATACTTGTGGAGTAAAACCATGCCGTAATTTATATTATAATTAGAAATTGGGAATCGACTTTTTAAATTTTGAAAAAAATTTTAGTTACCAGGTCCATTTTTGGAGATACTAATGACAATCGGAATATAATCTTATTAAGTGAGAGAATTCATACGTATATTACGGTACGGTTGTATATTTATGATGTTGAATAAGGAAATAAAAATGGACGAAGTTAATCTTGTCGATCATAAAGTGTACTGATAGGTATTAATACTACTTAACCTATGTGGTAAGTATTATTTGTATGGGTAGAACCTGTTTGTGTCTGTGGGGTCATTATTAACAAGGCAAATTGAAGTTGGAGGCGCCCGACGTTCCGGCGCCTTTTTCAAAGGGGACGTTACAGTTTTAGCGGGATTGCTCAGATATAAAAGGATATGGCTATTATATGGTCTACTTTTTGATGGTTAGGGACGCACTGTTGTTCCCAAGGGAAGAATCAAAAGTTCAATTTGTGAGGTCGATTTACCTAGAATGATCTTTATGGTATTGGCCATTAACTTTATGGTTGTTACTGATCTACCTGAAACTGTCCCTCATAGTTCAGAAGGTCGTAACGATGTATATTGCTAAATTAAAAAAAAAATATAGCATATTCTTTGTGATTGATTCGACCTTATTCAATGATAGTGAACGATCCAACGGGAATCATTGGCTAGATTATTTGCCACTTAAAAAAAATACGACTATCAAGAGTCTCTATCTTTGAAAGATTGAACTTTAATCTCGTCGCATATAAAATTTCAATATAACAAAAGTCATTCTCTACTCTAGGAAGTGAATGTTACATCATACAGTCAATAAAGTAAACCTAAACACATAAAATCGAAGTCGAACTCGCCAAAGCGTGGGAAAGTGCGCTGCAGTGAATAAGTCGTGCAATTGATAAAATTTAAAATTTATGAATAATTCAAAAAAAAAAAAAGTATCAATTGACTTTTTTAAATAACTGAATACGTTGTTACGTCGTTCGAAGTCAAAACATACGGAACAGTGAATTTAAGAAATAAATAACTTTGATTATCTATTTGCTTGGTTTAATCAGTAAATTCACAAAATGTTATTTTCCAAAAGATTGCCCGAGGTTCTTTTTTGCTTTCTCATTTCGTGACTCACAAAATACCCTATTTGCCTAAAATTCTCCGTTCACAAGTTTTCCAAAACAAAGTAGTATCGAGTTTACGTTGTAAGAGTGCTGATTATGCGACAAATGACCCGCCATTATTTACACACTAATATCCTTATCGAATTTCGTTACAAGTGGAAAAAATATTTCAATGACAACAAGTAGACCAATAAAAATAAGTGGCGAAATAAGTAAATAGGTGACCCCCTTAACCGACATAATTATCCGTTCTGTTCGACTGTGAAAAATTGATATCACGATGTATGGAAAAGGCGAATAATTGTTATCAGTTTTCTGGCAAGTACTCGCTGGGTAGTGCTCAAATGTAGTGGCACTGACACCTACGTAGAGGATGAATCAGTTCAGAGCTCTCGTTCTTTCAACAGCTGGCCTCTTTATCAGACTCTTTGACGCACAAGTTTTACTAATTTATTTCTCTTTCTTATTTTGGTTTTATTATTTGTTATATTCTCTGCCTAACTATAATTCTTTAGCGATCGTTTTTCATTTATACAGAGTGATTAAAGTTGTTCGTTATTTAATGAATTTGTTTGAAAATATTACGAGATGGCTCTAAGCAATGAGTGCTGCGTCAGCAGTGGTGACCCCGAAAGTTTATCCGGAATGCGTAGTAGTAGTAGACTAGCACTCTGAACGATGTCCCGTCTGTACGAGCGTTGTTTGGGTAATTTGATCTATTATTTATTTTTAATTAGTGCGTTGTAGAACACCCTGTATATAGTTGATAAAATGAGAGCAGTACTGCACGTAGACCGCGTTGCAAGAGAGTTGCCCGTCAATCTCATTCGGTAAGCTTGCTCAGTGGGTTGGGTTGAAGTTCTGGCTACAATATGGCCTTGCCAGACGTCCCCATGAGGGGGGCTGCGTGTTCCCCAAGGAAAGTTGGCTACAGTCATGGTAGTTCGTGCCCTTTGAATCGGAGGTTGATCTTCCGCACTTTTCTTAATACTTGGTACGATTTTCCATATTCTTTGCTGTTCAACAGGTTTTTATCCTCGGTCTTGCGGCTGCTGGGGTCCTCTGCTCGGATCTCCAGAAATCAACTTGTTGTAACGAATCAAAACGATGCTCAAGATTTATCAGTGACAGCCTTGGTAATTGCGTAGGACAATAATGCGCAATAGGCACGTTCAAAGTTACGCAAGCTGCCCGTTGCGCAATTTGCTTAATTAACATAAACCTACATCTAGAAGTATAATTTCTTTGACATTCCAGCTGTAAACGTGTAATTTATTAGAACTCCTAGGCAAAAGAGAAAATGTATGTACTTACAAAGCAATGGATCAAGTCGTTCCTTGAAGCTTTTGTTCCTTTTGACGCGTTCCACGTCGCTTTCGTCAGTCTCCAACATTGTTTCCCACTCGGATGGATCATAGGCTTGATCCTTTTTTGTGTCGGGAGTATCCTCTCTTTCGTTTCTTTTCTCCACGTTGTCATACGAAGAGTTCCTGTCGCTATGAAGAGGATCCAAAGTATCCGGTGGCTTCAATAATTCAGGGTACCTTTAAGAATTCATGCTCTTATAGTATCCTATTGGTGTCTTTGTACTGTTATTCCGTTCGGCTGAACTTACCGTTGCAGTATGATACTCTGAACGGTCAAGGTATTGCCAATGACGTCCTTTTCGCATTCTTCGTCTGGGAATTTTCTAGCCGCACTGTCGCCCTCGTAATCGGCATCGCAGTCGTAATCAGGTTCGCAATCGTCACCCTCGTTTCCTGGAGCAAAATAATAAATTTTATAAAACCGGAATTGGACAGTCGCCAGGATCTTCAAAGGGTGTTGCTTGATATATACCAATGAACTCCCAGCTGGAATCGACAGCCCAAGATGTGTCGTTGAATACTTTGAGCCTGACCTTTGGGGGCTGAACGGGTTTGGCTCTGGGAATTTTTTTCACCTCGCGCGTTCCTAGGCGTTTAGCTAAGTTGTCCACGGAGGATGATATAAGAGGTGTTTTGTCTTCGGTTTCCTCAGACTCGTCCCAATCAATTGGATGAAGTTGGTTGGTATTCGTACCAACTGGTGTTTGTAGCCAACCAGGTTCACTGTGTCTATATTTACTGGATACTGGGTTATTTCTGGGACGTCTCCTTGGTATTATTGCTGTACTCTGAGCAATGGCGTCCGCCGGTTCCGCGTAGAAAGGACTACCCTGTTTTGATTCCGGTGTCAAGGGGCTGTTACTCTCTGATTTAGTGAGAATTAAACCCAGTTTGTTTCTAGGTGGTGTCATGGTATTCGGATTGTTCAGAGAATTGGCGCTGCCTGTAATACATTGAAACATTCTGTTTAGAAATTTATCACCGAGGTTGAGAAGAAAGAATGTAAAAAAATATATACTTACACACTCGCGATAACAAATCGGGTCTCCTTCCCATTCCTGTCTCCTCCGGTGACCCAGCCTCCGGACTTTTGAGATCAAGAACGGGTTTAAAACTGCTGAACTCAGGACTCGTTATCTCCTTGTAACTGAGCTTCTCGTTCGCCGTGCTCTTGTCGTTTCTCAAGATGAAACGGTCGTTCCCAACGAGCCTGTCGTTCGGGCAGGCGGGACTCACGACGCGTTCCTGAGTTACCAAACGGTCATTAGAATTTCTCAACCGATCTTGAGAATTACTGGCTACATCATTACGCGACAATTTATCATTAGGCGACCAGGTTGAATGATTTGACTGATCGGTAGTGTTCCAGATATCTTCGTAGTCCGATATCTTATCGCCGGGAGAGCTCCTGTAGTAGGACTCCAGGATGTCAGACTCTTGATAGTGCTGCGAATTCTTCCTGGCCTCGCGGTCTCGACGACGCTTTGACTTGCTCGTACCTGACGGCGTCGTTGGCGACAAGACGTTTGGCGTCTTAATACCGACGTTCGAGACTAGCTTCGAGGTAGGAGATAATACGGGCGTGGTTGGTGATAGGGGTGACTTGTTTGACAAATTTGAAGTCAAAGACTTGGTCGACGTGATGCTCTGTGGACTCAGCAGCGACGTGTTCGCATCCGACGGTGTATTTTGCTACAATAAAAAGAACAATAATTCTAATTAATAAAGAACAGTCCAAGCGTAATCAAATAATCTTTAAGATAAAAAATAGATTCTTACCTGAGAACTGGAGACTTCATTGCTCTGATTAACATTAAAGGTGACAGTAGTAGTAACCGTGAAGTTGCTCTGGCTCTGACTAATCCCAGGTTTAGCCCATCTAGGCGGAGGAGGTGGTGGAGTCTTGACATTCTGCCCGAGTATTTGATTCTCCAGGATGGTGTTCCTGACCTCAGTGATCAGAGGCGAGTTAGTACCGGATTGATTATTAAAATTCGATATATTCTGTTGAAAGTTCGACGTCGGGGTACTCGAGCTAAACTTGTTACTCCTGGAGAACTCGATGACGGAGCTCTTGGAGGTATCGACGATGGTCCTCGACGTCTCAAAGTTCATCCTCGACGTCTCAAAATTCATTCTCGACTCCGTGGGACTGAGAACGTTACTCTCAACGTTATGCACTACAGGCGAGGGACAGCGTACACTCTGTACGAGATTGGGGGATATCAGCTTCTGCGACAGCTTCTCCCCAGGTGACATCTTATCCAACCTATCCTTCTTTGCATCAAGGGGCTCGTTGAACGTCGTGAGATTCAAGGTATTTGGTGGTGTTGGTCGCGGTTGACGCGGCAGCGACGATACGAAGGTGGACGTGGTGACGGTATTCGTCGGCGACGTGCACCCTAAAAATAGAAGGCTTTTAAATAAAACGTCCTCTTGATGCATCCCGATCGAAGGGCTCACAGGGAAACGAGGCCACCAGGCCACGAAGCAAGATACAATGGAGCTGGTTTAAATAAAGGAGAAAAAAGAGGGTAGAAAAATATTTGAAAAAAAAAAAAAGCGATTCACTCTCAGCAACATACGTACTCGTATCGTGGGATGATATTGGGGCCAGGTTGAGTACTATACTCTCTGTGGTTGGTGTATTGGCATTGTTGTTACCTACGACAGATAACGCAAGCACTGCATATAAATTCTTTTATATAAAAATAACATGCAATACAGTTATATGTATATACAGTACTATTATACTCATAACACTTACCACCATGAAAACTACTAAGACTCGACGTGTTGCTGCTGCTACTTTCTGGTGGCTTTGGATTCGCCATTGGATACCTCCAGAACTCTTGACCGAGCAACGCCAAGGAGGAGAGTTGCTGTCTGTTCTTAGCCTCTCGCATAGCCCTTGGCAGTGTCAGCTGCACCGGTAACTCGTCACTGCTTGCCAAAATAGGAATAAACGACAAATTGAAGTCTCCAGACGATTGAATCAACTGGTTAATCCATTTCCACCCTACTTCAGGACTCACCAGCACTGTGAATAATGTGCGATCAACGATGGTATGTTGTCGAATCTATTCTCACTGGTCTCCAGGCTGAGCTTGCCCTTGTTGGCCTGGATCAGATAGTGCTCTATGTAGGGACCCTTTCCAGGTGGGAGTCTCACGGACAGAGCCATAGTGTCGCTCTGGCTGGACTGACGTACGACGAAATTCTGAAAGAATCAAATTGCATCGTATTATTTTAAATGACACTCCAACGTATTCCCAGGGCTATTCAGGGCGCATTGTTTCAGATACTTTAAAGTAAAGCTGGGTCCACTCTCAGGAACTGTACCTCATCCACTAGAACAATCCTCTCGTCTACACGGAGACTAATTACAGGGAGCATTGTTTTTAGCTCGAGCTATTTGACTATTCCGGAATAGAAAAGGCGGCTGGATGTAGTACACGTCAAATAGACGGATGGGTGGCTGGGTGGCTGGGTGGCTGACTGGGCGTCTGGTTTGACTGGATGGCTGTGCTATGTGGTGATTGCTGGTACGAAGGGTTGCGCGGGTAGAGTAACGGTACATAACAATTAACAAAGCTGGAAAACAATGCGCCGCTCGTGAAACAATGCAGCATTCGGCTGACGAAGCCTCTTTCTTTCCTCCTCTCAGTCCCTCCTTCATTTTTCATTTCCTCTTTCTCCCTCTTCATCCTCGTCCATGGATATTCCGATTACAAGAGCTTTTGTGCTTAGTTAGCGAAAAAATGGTTATCCGAAGGACGTAGGCGATAATGACGGATGCTGAAAACTCGTCCGGATTCGCTTGCTTTATTTTCGTAAAATGTTCCTTGCGCTTGGATTGCGTTTTTAAATGACAACCGAACGTTTTTTTTTCTTTTTTTTCCTCATTTTTCATTTCTCGAAAATACCATTTACGATTCGAATGCGATTCGGCGGACACAGCCAAGTGGAAATTTTCTATACGGTTTACGTAACGCGAAGTTAAACGATTTCCCACAATTCCGTCCATTGTCTTGTAAAGGAGGTGCTTTCACGTGGCATGTATTACCGTAGGCATTGACACGGTTTTCCAAGCCATATACATACGTGCACACACGTACGCTGGCATCGCCAAGAGGAATCTATTTTTTTCTCTCTCGACACTGTGCTACGCCAGCAACGATAAGGACCTGAGACCTATTCACAGGTCGGCAAACGCGATAGAAGTCAGACGATCTAGAAAACGGTGTCGTTCTCTAATATTACACCAGTCTACATTTTCTCTTTTTCTTCCATTTGCTTTCCTCCCACTGAGAATAATTTCTCGGGTGCATCGACTTAATGCATCCAGTACAGTGTAGCAGATCCGTAACGCATTGTCGGTACCAAGAATCCCGTATAACTAAACGAGCAGAGAAATGACGTCCCTAGATATAGTTGAAGTTAATGGGTACCCGGTTGTAAGGCCTCCCCCCATACAGTGCAGTATATAGATGCAAAGTGCATGGAGTTCAGAGAGTTCAGAAAGTGCACCTAGTCTACCGATGACTCTGCCGATTGGAGAATTGGACAGTCGCCAAGAATCGAACCGTCATATTTCAGGAGTCTCATTGCCCATTACGTTTACTGCGTATTAAACAGACGCTCAGCTCCAGCCAAATAGTCGGCGTGCTACGCTGCGACGCAATTCAACCCTTTCGGGTGGCAGCGACCCCTGCGCTCGAGTTCAGTCTATGTCTCGAGGGTACTGCCAAGCGACGGAGACTCCATTTCATTTGGCGCACATGGCAGTTACCACTGCTTGGTGGGTACCTGGGAGTTCTTTTAAGGAGAAAGAGAGAGAGAGAGAGAGAGAGAGAGCGGGGAGGAAGAGGGAGACTGTCGTAAATAACCTAAATCGAATTGGCGAGTTCAGCCAAAATTACCTGGGAGTTCTTTTAAGGAGAAAGTCGGCGTGCTACGCTGCGACGCAATTCAACCCTTTCGGGTGGCAGCGACCCCTGCGCTCGAGTTCAGTCTATGTCTCGAGGGTACTGCCAAGCGACGGAGACTCCATTTCATTTGGCGCACATGGCAGTTACCACTGCTTGGTGGGTACCTGGGAGTTCTTTTAAGGAGAAAGAGAGAGAGAGAGAGAGAGAGAGAGCGGGGAGGAAGAGGGAGACTGTCGTAAATAACCTAAATCGAATTGGCGAGTTCAGCCAAAATGGGATCAGCGGTGGGAATCGAAGGAAGTGATTGCAAGGGTTGAGTCGACTATATAGGCCAGTGTATAAAAGAGACACGGAGGGGGACGGTGTGTAACAGGAAGACAGGGATGGGATCAGACCGAAAGGGATGCGATTATTTGAGGGTCTAATCAAGGTCTCCTGACGATACTCACCCCCTCTTCCTTGCCCTGCAACAAGTGGAAGGCACCAGCCCTCTGGATCCCAGGAAGAAACCAAATCGGATGGGATCGGATGAGTCTCTCGATGAGGGTGATGTCGCATGCCACCTCACTTCCCGAATCCTCCGATGATCCAGATGAGCCCGCTGAACTGCCCGATCCCTCCGACGATAACGACTCTTCGCTCTGGAACAGAATGCACCCCCGTTGTCTCAATGTGTTCGAATCAAGATTTCAAAGTTGTATCATTTCCCATCTGTTTTATTATTTTCTTTATTATTTATCTCTTTCTACCTTACTCGCTATCTCCTCTTACCAGCAGCCAGCACACAGGCCATCGGCAATCCTTTGACCCTGTACGAAAGTCATCCTGGCGTCTAGACGAAAGGAATAAAGGGATACGATTTCCAGAACGGGAATCGGACTGGTGGGATGATCTTCTTGAGGAAATGGTCCATTTTCTATTTCCATCCGTCCTCGTGAACGAGTGAGCGAACGAGATTGGACCAGGTGCGATACTCTCGTTTTACGATAAAAGAAGCTGGGCATCGAGATAAAAGTGCATACGAAAGATTTTCACGCTTTTAGATCACGTGACCTTCTCATTATAGGGTTATCACATTGATCACGCATATCTTACCCTCCCCGCTATAAGATGGTAATGTAATCGAGATCGTGGGAACTAATTAAGAATTCATTACGTAACAACGTCACGCTAGATACGTACGTCACCGTGAAGATAGTACACCGCAGTTACGTGTATACGGATAAATATGGAAATTTCGTGCGAATCAGCCCCTTAAGCCGCAATTCATGGGGTGTAAATCCTCCCCAGGGACCCGCTGACAATACACTCTAATGCCACATTATATTCCCATGGGCTTTATACGGCTGCTCCCGCACAGGGTGGTTATCTCAATTTGCAGCCAATGCCAATTCCCGATTTATTCCAGCGCCACTAGGCGGCCATTCCTCGCACTCTCATCTATGCGTCTACAGTGCACAGCCTTTATCGGTACGCCCCATAGAAACGCATCGCGGGGGCTGACGTTACTCAACGATATTGGGCCTGGGCATTTCGAGCTGCAACATTTGTACCCTGAAAGCCAGACCCGATGGGATGGGAGAGAAAGAAGAGGATGAAATCGCCATAACAAGAAAGGATGAGAGACAATGCAGGGATAGGGAAGGCGGCAAAGTAGAAACGGCGTATCGATCCCTGCGAGACTCTCAAGTTACCCGGAGTCGATGTTTCAAAAGTGGATTTTTCATTGTGATGAAAATTCGACTTCGAGAAACTTCCCTGTCTTACGCGAACAGCCAGAGAGACCCACTTCACTCGCGATCACTCACCCCTTGGCTAGGTGGGTATTTTTCTAAAATTCATTCGACGCTATATCCCCGTACAATTTGATTGATCCAGATTGATCGCTGGCTCCTCTCGTTCGGTCGCACGTATACTTCAGATCAGTTTTTTTTTATCGCAGTTAGACCGGTCCGATTTCCGCATGCTTTAGCGTCGATATATCAATGCTAATCCCACTCTATGGACCCTGAGTTGGTATACAGTAGCGAGCCCCCACGCATACCTTTTTTCCACTGGACAGTTCTTAAAGGAGGGTATATATAAATATATTCGTGTTACGGTTGGTGTCAAATTTTTTTTTCCAATTTCCTTTCCTATCTACCTCAATTGTGACGGACAAAAAAAAAACAAAATTTCTCGTAATCAGTATCGTTGCTCCGCGTCAGTTGTAAACTTGTCCGTGACGGGCAATTAAGGGATTTGCAATTAGCCCTGCGCTCAGCACGCGTCGCACGTTCCCGTTTAATCCCTTTAGTCGGAACTGCCGTTGTGTCAGTCTGCATTCCAAATTAAATTACATTGGAAACGCGAAACAACCTCGGTCTGCGACGGGAGGATGCTGGTGCCAGGTACCGCGGACCAAGCGGAATTGGTTAGTCGTCTGATGGGCGGCGAATCACTTTCGGTTGAAACGACACGAGATTATTACGAGGCGCATGCGCACGAATAAATAACCATATAAATAAGTGTAGCACCAACTCGAGCCACTCGAGGTGAACGTACCTGTACATGATGTAGCTGCGCAAGTTGATGATGCTGGAGGGGATTGGGCGGGGGTGTACTGGGTGAACTGACCACCTGAACAGTTCCGTGCTGCTGTAGATACGGTTCCAGGAAGACATCGCTCCTGAAATAAAATTACGATCCCTTTAAGTGACGATCGATCCAAGAAACATCATCCCTTAAAATGACTTGCATACTTCTATACGCCGAGTACACAGATCGAAACAAAGGTTATACAAGAGGGTCGACGTCTTGTCGCTGTCAAACAAGATTTAGACCGATAGTCATACAGAGTTCAGTGCATTAGAATGGCACTGGGGTTGAGTATGGGGTTGGCTCTGGTTAGCTCGCATGTTAAAAACGGGTAGTTCGGTATAAGGGTGGCTTCAGAGGGCTTCGCACAGAGGGTACAGAGAAGTCGAAGAGGGCGCGGTAGGTACAATGTATTGTCCTGTGCGTTTGACAGTTGACATTCTTCTTGTAGTCTATGGTAGTGGTACCGTAGAATGCCTTGGAGTCTGCCACTGCCGTTCCTGCTACCAAGGGTGTGTTGCGCGTTGGTCGTCTGTGAGATCAGATGGGGGTTTCCATGACGACGGAAGGTTCTCAACACGTGGCACGGCGCTTGCAGTTTTACGTATTAATGACCCGACCGCTTAGCGTGCACGTCCTGATGACTACAGTGGCTGCACAACCCTTGCTAAACCAGCGAAATCGTACGCGCTCGTGACAGACTGTCGTCGGATCGCAAATTGAAAAGCCGCCTGAAAGCTTTCGGGCCGGTGGGAATGAGATAGGCAATGAATGATAGGACGCCACGAGATGGGGACAGGAGTTTGTCAGAGCGTCGAAACGAGACGGAAGCTCCTGAGGTGAAATTTTCCTTGTAAAGTCGTGCGAGGCTTGGAGGGATTGAGTGAAGTAACGTCGAGTGGGTTAAAACAAGACACCGTGATAGGCACAGACTGTACCTACTACGCGGCTCCTCAGGTTTCGTATTCAAAGCGCGAGCTTTAGCCTAAAGCCAATTCCAGACGTCGCAGCGTAGCCTCATTACAATTGGAATTCAGCCAATACGTCTTAGCAGCATGTAAATTCCTGGTTAAGTCCGTACCAGCAAAGGACGTGCGTACACGGTGGAGAGGGTCGTTTCGTTCAAAATCAACCCTATGGAAGAAACATGGTCGATAGGTAAACACAGCGATAAGTTCCGGCAAAGCGAAAAGGTCTGTGGACCTTGAATTATTCGAGTTTCCTATGTCGCCCGTGAGTGCGAGAGAGAGGGAGATATAGGAAGTTAAGCGCGTTAGAGAGAGACAGACATAGACGATGTGCATTAGACTCTATTCTTCTCAGTCTTGTTATTTCACCGCGGAGAACGGCGGCAACGGGAACAGGGAAAAAGCGGAAGTTAAGAAGTTGAAAAATGACTGCGAGACATAGACTGTACCCGAGTGCAAGAGAGGCGATGGAACGAGTGAGATGAGTAGATACAAAAATCTAAGGCGTTCCCGGACGATAGAGATTTTCCGGTCAGCGATCATAGCACCGCTAGAACCAAACTCAGTTGGTAAATGGCATCTCTGTAAAAGTGGAAACAAAACTTTTCCAATTTTTCTTGACCGGGGGTAGGAAGAGAAAAAAAAGTTCCTACTAATATCCAATCCACTGCGGTTCCTCCCAAGCGAAAAACAAGGCCATATTTTAAGTAAAAGACTAGGAGTTCTTTCATCTCCAGGTTACGTCACTTCCTACGCCGTATACCCATAGGACCAAATCATGAATCTTCCTAGTAACAGCGTTCGGTGATCATCTTCATTTTCTACCAGATTATTTCTTTGACCCCCAATAAACTCTTAACGATAATACTAATTATCATGTACCTACTTGAATTTCTTCCTCTCTCTCTCTCTCTCTCTCTCTCTCTCTCTCTCTCTCTCTCTCTCTCTCTCTCTCTTTCTCTCTTTTACCAAAATGCCGATCTCGCAAAACGGCGCTCTTTAAGAAGACCCTCAGGAGGTCGTGGAAGTGTGGCCGACTTCATAGCCACAGGAACTATCCGGTTTCCTTGATGCACCTCAGCAATGTCTAATACGGTGTACCGTACCTACTGTACATGCAAAGTGTACCAGTACGTACTATATACAACAGTAGATATAGTGGAGAGAGAGAGAGAGAGAGAGTGCGAGCAGAGAGTGCAGGGTAAGAAGTTACAGGCAACTGTGCGCATACAACCAACAAGATAGAAAGAGAGGAGGATACGTGGTAGGAGAAACCGAAGCCAAAGAGTGACTCTTGGGTTTCACGGTGAGACCGAAGTGGAAGTGAGGTTCGGTTACCCGAGGTAACACGCGACACTTCACGCACTAAGTAGCTCCACGGTCTGTTTCTCCCCTGTGGATGTCTGACGTCACCCGGTATATTAGATTCCAGTCTGGCCCCGTGGGTGGAGACAGTAGACGTGTTCCTAGTAGTCCAGTCCGTATGACTGGATGCCACCGAGTCCATTACTATGGAATCTAAAAGGGTGGCCCAAGAGTGTTCTTGGATGACCGGGAGGGAGAAGAAACAGGGGTGGCACAATTTTTGAACAAGTCCGGAAACGTCTGGAAATTCATCGATTGGTCCACGGATTCTTGGTCTGCTCCTCAAAGGAGACATTCTGTGTCCCTCTCTCCCTCTCTTTCTCTCTTTCACATATTCCTTTCAACCCTTCGCAAGCTCTCGCCCCATAGAAACGTCCCAGTGCTCTCCTCCCTCCTTCATCATCTACCACCCCATCTTCCCGACCCTCCTGTCGTCTCCTCGTTATCACCCGAAAAGAGCGGATCATCCCCCAAGAGTTTCCGGGCGGCCCGCATTGATTTCGTGAAAGTTTCTCGTTCCCGCTGGATGAGACACGGCCTTGTCCCTTTGCTCCTCCTTAGTGAATTCGCGCGACCCCTAGTAGACCGTGGAGGGTGATTGCAAATCATTTTCCCAGCTACAAAGGTCAGGGCGACCGAGCATTTCAGTCTTACATTAGGTAACAACCCTGCCCGTGCAGGGTGTGTACTTCAATTGAATTTGAAATATCCTAAGGCAAAGATCTGATCGGGTGTCTTTATCACCGGCGAGAAGATCAAAAAGCGAGGGAAAACAGAAGCACCAATGAAACTGAATGTCAAGTGCACCGGTTAATTCGCCTGATGAATTCAGCCGAATGCCCACGTGCGCGGGCTTATGCAACAGTACGTTACGCAATACGTACGTACATGTAATACCAGTGCAAAGCACAAAGGACGAATGCAGAGCTTCAAAACAGTACTGGGTGCACGGTGGTTAGCGCACTCGTAACGTCAAGAGCCCTAGAGTGGCATTTCGGCTATGACGTTAAAGCACCATTTGACCCCCCCTAGCAGTCGGGTACTTTGAGAAACAGAGGTGAGGTTAAAGGTGGCCGGAGGAAATGGAGGAGAGACGAAGAGGATGAAAATTAAAAAAAAAAGTCCCGTTCATTAGAATCTTCCGCGTTTTGCTCGCTGCATTCACGCTGCTCAGTCTAGGGGCTGTTCGGGCTGTTCAAAGGGAAACCCAGGGGGGCGTCGCGCTTGGCGGTTGCTCTCGCGACACTCACCGGTCGCCGCGTAGGGTGGTTCGCGAGATTGCCAAGGGCGAGAGGTCTCGTGCCTTGTAAAAAAAAATAATAATAACGAATCGCATCGACGCTCCGTTCACAGAGTCGAGACTAAGCTGCTTACGTTAAGGAGCTTACTTAAGAATAACCTGGAGGGCTTCGTGGGCACCTGACTGTCCTCCACTTTCCTATCATATTTCATATTAACTGTTGATTAAAATCGATTTTCCGCCATGACTTGATTATTAACCTCTCCGTTGTACGTCTTCGTAAAAAAAAAATACTAAGAACGAGGGGAAAGGATTGATCCATATTATTGATTTCACAGTGATTAATTATTTACCTCTTGACGCCAATTTCAGCGTAACGACCCCGGGTGCTCGTGCGGTTCCCCCTGCTGTTCCTCACCGCACTGGGATTCGTGTAGAGGGTGAGTATGTCGCTGTTTATGTTGTTTATAATCGGTGGCAGCATGGTTATTCACCCTCGTGAAACGATCTCGATAAAGGGCTATAAAGAGTTTACGGGTCAACGAAGAGGCTCGCACTTCGTTTAGGCGAAGTAACCCGTTGGGCCCACTGTGACGGGGATCATCGAGTTCAAATCACTTGGAATCGGTTTAGGGTCTCCCGGCACTTTAGGAATTTTAAGAGCTAATAAAGGACAGTGAAATGGCATCAAATGGAAGGCAGACAAGCACTTTCGAGTATTTGGACAAAGCCCCTGGATTTTAATACCAAATACTTGGGACTCGAGAGGAATAATTTTCGACTGATTATTATTATTCAAAAGACAGGTTGTAATTGTTTGATTTTGAAAAATTAAAAAATTTTGTCATATAAAAAATTACTATCGACGATTCTACAGTTTCGTACAGTATTTCTGACAACAGGTGTTTCTCCATTCGAGTGGTCCAGATCTGACGTGAATATAGTCCGCAGCATCCAGCGCTTTGAAATCAGTGAATCCCGAGTCAATTTCGCACTGTTATTGAAAATAATTGCGTCACCGCAATGAAGCGTGCGTGCCTGAATTGGAACAGGTGTGTGAACAAGCGAATGAAGCCAGGAAGGGACGCGTGCCCGATGGTGGGGACAGAGAAGAGATAAAAGAAATGGGGAAATAAGAAGCGTCGCGTGGATTGTGCAACCGGGTAAAGGCAAGTCGACCGGATGAAATTAGGTTTACGAGTGACGAGATAGTCGAGCGATAGTCACGTCGTGTTATTTTTCTTTTCCTACTTTTTTCTTTTCGTCTTCTCTCCGTCCCAGGCTTCGCGACGGACGACACGACGTGTCTTAAAATTGGGGTGGGCTCGACGTCGCGTGTGAATTTTTCAAATTACAAACGAGACTGCCGCCTATTTTCGAATTTACGGGGTGTGGCTTTTGGGTATCGGTCGAAATATCGTAAAGCTACCAGGCGCGGACAGTTATTCGCAACCGGACTGTACGGACTTGTTAATCTTTTTCATATGAGAAACAGGCTGAGATTCATATCTGGAGCAATTGAGAAAGTTTTTGCAGGTAGTTTGAAACACCCTTTGCTACAGGGATGCAGAGTACAGAGTTCCTCCATGAACATTTGAATATGATGGAGAAGAGAGAACGGAAAAAAGAACAAGGTCTCCACGTTGTATATTAGGCACGACTAACAATAAATTACGTGGAATAATACGAATCATGCGGAACAGTGCTTATCAAGATTTGAAGAACGTTTCTTATCGTTAAATCGATGAAAGTTCTCCGATAAAATAATTCGATGAATGTATAATTACATCATGTGGTTAGTATTGCGTACATATTCAACTTTAAAAAAAAAATAGATTTTTTCCAATTCGCGTACAATTCTACAATGACAATAAGGGAAAAGAACAAAAACGAATAGAAGTCCAACTAAATCTTTGTAATTGCTGCATGAAATCCTTTGAGGAGATAAAAATTAATTGATTTAATAATATTATGAAAATTCGCTAAAATAAATCCCTCTCGAGTCTCGGCAAATATTTACTAACGCGTACACGCGGCGAACTCAGAAGCTGCTATTTAGGACGTACGGCTGTTAGAATATTGCACTCAAGGAGATACACACAAGGACGCCACTGATGCGCGTCTTTACGATGAGGACGCGGGAGCGTCGGACGGCCGGGACGCCCGTCGACGTCGCACTGGCGTCGCGACGGCATAAACCGCGTACGAGGACAGACTGGGGGGGCTCGAATCTTCCGTAGACAGGGACGCCGCTATTCGGTTAGAACGCACGCGCAATGACGACCCTACTATTTCATTCTAGACTCTCTCTCTCTCTCTCTCTCTCTCTCTCTCTCTCTCTCTCTCTCTCTCTCTCTCTCTCTATACCTTCACTTAACTCAAATATCTCTCCACCTCGTCTAATCCTTCGGAGACCAACATAAACCACCTTCCATACTCGCCATTCCCCACGAGACCAAATTCCCTATTGCCACGAAGAACTCGAACAATGCCAAAACGATAATGCTAATGGTATTCGAGCTATGTTTACATATATACATATAATATGTGCATACGTAAAACGTGCGTGCATCGCGTGCGATCGGAAAGCCGATGAATGAATCGAGAGCATTAGAAAGAGAACTAACGAGACGAAGAGAGAGAGAGAGAGAGAGAGAGAGAGAGAGAGAGAGAGAGAGAGAATTTCTAGAGATTATATCAAAGCGTGCGTATCGACGTTAGGAGAAATGGCATCCGATGCACTTGGAAAGTGCGGAATAATTTAAATGAGGGGAAACAGAGAAAACAAATATAAAGAGCGAGACTATATATATATATATACACACCACTGTTCCTAGTGGTTGGTCAGTTAGGCTAGTTTCCTCGTTATGTTATCCCAGTCACAGAGCACTGAACGTCGGATACGTGAAAATTACGTGACAGAGTATATTTGACTGATAGTTGCAACGTCGATACGCTCTGCTTTGCAACGTCTTTGCATTTTCTCCTTATTTAGCTTAAAAGAAAGACATCGACCCAATACAGCTGCAACGTGTATATAGTAAACGCAATGGCATCCGCGAACGTAGCGCATATACGTCACTGGTGGATGCAATCAGACACCGGTGCCAATACGAGACAGGCTGTGGAACGTAAAACTTTATCACTTTTCCCATTCGAGTTTTCCTTAGCCGGAACGGCTAAAGTATCGACGAACGTAGTATACCCGTCCCAAAGGAACGTACACGACCTGCAGTGAAAATGTCCTGACCGTAATTATCGTCACGTATGTACGATTAAAAGAAAAATTGCTCATACGACTATACCCATAAATACTGTATACATAGTACGTAATTTCTTTCCTTTGTTCGATCCTACACGGCCTCGGCCAATTAGACGTCCGATGCATTTCGCATGTGTCGTCTGAGCTATAATTAAGAATACGTTAACTACGTGTCACGCTTTTTGATTGCGATGAGAAAAAAAAAGCGTCGCGACGCATCCAACGCGAGAACGTAGCCACGCGATGGTTTCGTGTTGCTCGGCGTATATGGATGTATCTGCGAGTAGAATGTGTTCTACACGAAGGGCCATCTTTCTATGGCATTGAATGGGAAGGAGTCCCCTGAATCTCGCGCTTGATTCACGGCTCGAGTATTGTTTGTTGAACTCGTTTTCCACGGCCGCACAAAAAGCCATTTCAAAGATATTATTGGAGGATGAGTAATAATCGGCTATTTATAGGGGGTCATCGGAGATAAAAGTAGAAACAGCAGCTAAAGTGGAAGACGTCGACGGTGCGCGAGACGAGGGAAGCGGAGGGGGGAGAATGGACGTTGTAAAAAGGATGCAAAGTATCTTAGGCACGTGGGAGGGAGGATCGGTGACTTCAGCCAATATACAAAGCCGAGAGTATCGGCCATTATGCAAAGGGTGTTGCGGGGTGGGCTCAGGTGTTTGGAGGCTCGGGTGGAAAATAGCAATAAATTTGAGAAAGGAACTACCATGCGGTGGGGTCAGGCTGGGTGAAAGCGAGGACAGGATAAAGTGCCGAAAGAAAAATATTTTAGCTCGAATCGCGATTCCGAACCCCGAGCCACCGGTGACTGGATAAAAGGTGTAAATTTTTTAGGGATTAACATCGATCCCAACGGAGGTACCGAAGTCACGAGGGCATCGCGACGCTCCTCCGGTAGGTTGTTAAATATCGACGAGGCACTTCAAGAGTCTTGGATTCGTCCTAAATAACCCAGACAAAATTTAACAGAGGACTCGACGTGAAAACACGTTACATTTTATTTATCTTTCACGAAACGAAACATGTGGCTTTACGTACTGACGTATATTACGTAAATAAATTCATAAAGACATCGATCGTCGGATCATCGATATATATATCTATATTTTTTCTTTCTCGTCCCTATAAAACAGATGTATCCCATTACATTAATCAGCGGATCCAAATGAAATTGTCAGAGAGTTCCAAGAGACTTCCAGAAGGAATATGCCGGAAGGCGAATGAATAACGTTAAAGAGAGGAGAGATTACGTTCCCGAGGCCAGCGACGTCCATTATCGGCGAGTTTCGGTCGGACGTAGTTTTCCCGGAGCGTCGCGACGCCTGATAAATTTCCTCGGCATCCGTTCGTTGTCTTATTTGTAGCTGCCAGACGATTACGGGGATTGCGCCTATCCCGATCTGTATGGCGATGCCAGTGCCTCTGACGGCAGCTTTGGTAAATGACAGTGGCGACGTGTAGTAGCGGAGTAAAGCGTAGAGGGCGAAATGGAACGACGAAGAAGATGAACAGAAGATAAAGATAAGGATGAAGTAAGAGTTCGAAAAGCACTACAGCATCTCTCGCTATCTTCCAAACCATTTGTTCTCTGTCCCGCGAGCCATTTTCCCCGTAGCTTATCTGTCATTTCTCGTTGAGGTTTCTCTTTCTTTCTTCCCTGTCAAAACGGAGCCGCCGCCCCTCCCCCCCCCCCTGGAAGGGATATCGTCGGCCATCTTTCGAAAAATCGCGTCACGTATGAAATTACCCTTCGTACTTCTTTCTCGGAAAATTCCTCGAGGTCTTTTTTGCATGGGAAGCACGGGAGATAATTCGGAGTAAGATAATTATCTCCTTTCGTCTCTACACAGCCATGTCCCAGAGACGTCTCAAGGAGGACATCCCTTTTTCAAATTCAACCGGGTCTACCATAAGGACAATACTGGGTTAGCGTCTGCTCCAAGAAAATATTCCATGCGTACAAGAAGATCCTTAACTACTCGTGGAGTGACGTACGCGGGACGCCCAGGGGACGGCAGCGTGGGACACGCGTGGGCACGAGCGAGTGCACGTGAACGCACGAGGAGGTCCGGGTGGTGCAGCTCCGCTGTTTCAGAATAATTTAATTAGCGAGTGTACCGAGCAAAGTGCCGGGTCTTATCCCAAGGGTTTAATACCAGGAGAGCGGTTCGCGAGGATCTCGAACTTGAGGCCCAAGGGATGCTGCGCGCACCAGGGAGAAAACTCAAAAGTGGAAGGAGGGATGTTACGGAGTTAGCCCACCCCCGTACCCAGAAAGAGTCAGAGGGTACACGTATAACCTGTTAACCAAAAGTCCCTATAGGACGTATGGGAAAACCGAGTATAGGTTAGTACACAAAGACCATAGGAGTCACCCGGTATAAGGCTCGACAGCCATGAATCTTTCATCGTGTCACCGGAGCCGCGAGACAAACCGGGCTAAATGAGTCAGAGAGGGTGTTTTAAATGTGAAACTTTTAATTAAAAAGTAAGCATTGACGTTCGTCCGCCTATGCGTAGTAGGCTCGGTAACCAGCCAGAGGCAGCCACCCTGGAAGCCAGTGACCCAGGCCAGACACCCAGCCAACCAGCGACCGAGGTGGGCACTGCCTCGGGCAATTTGTGGAAAGCTCCGGAGTGCGCTGGGATAAAACTTTTTTTTTTTTTTTTTCTTCTCCGCGAGAGAGAAGGAGAGAGACTTTTCGGTACGGCGTTGCCAGTGGAAACAGACGAGCGAGCACAGCTTCGAGTCAGAATCCAGCCTCCTGCCTACGGATAATGGAAATACGAAATATCGGGAGGGACACTCGACGAGCAGTAGCTTCGGCCTCAATTCCTTTCAAGTCGATTTCTACAGGCAGGCACTCGGGCTATACCTGTGATTTTTGCGTGGGCTCTTGAGGTATCTTGGCACGAGTGTCACGGCGAGTCAAAAATAAAATGGCAGCGAGCCCGTGAGATTGAAAGATACACCAAGGCCAAATACCTCTCGAGACTCGTGCCCATTACGCATAGCGTATGCATGTATACGAATACAAAGTCATTGACTAGATCCACTCGTGTGGGCGAGATAGGATGATCTCTATAAGGGTACGTCAACAAGATCGGCAAAGAGCAATAAAACGTGCGTATCGATGATACGTAAGAGGGCATATGTATGAATGCTGGTACATAGACAGGGTTGATCAGCGCCTATAGGAATATCCGAGTGAACGATGAAAGGGCACGCTTAGTACATAGAGGATGCAAGGATCCCTGCAGCGTCAAGTGTATC
Source organism: Cephus cinctus (assembly GCF_000341935.2). Taxonomy (NCBI): domain Eukaryota; kingdom Metazoa; phylum Arthropoda; class Insecta; order Hymenoptera; family Cephidae; genus Cephus; species Cephus cinctus. The sequence continues at coordinate 240,440 of NW_014333043.1, read as the reverse complement.
CTTGCTGCTTAATTAATCCGACCGTCGTGTTTGCCGTGGATCGGGCAAAAGAGGGAGGAAGAGAGACGGACACAGGAGAATAAAACAAAAAGTGAAAAGGAAGAGATACGTACTAGAATTAGGAGGGAGATAGGGATACGAAGAGAAAGAGAGAGAGAGAGAGAGAGAGAGGCGCTGCCAAAATGGCAAAGCAATTCTTCACGAGAAAAGCCAATAAAAGGCATGATTCATTTTTTGCTCGTATCGGACTCGACATCCTTCCGAACATATTACACGATCTATCAGAGCAGAGCGACGAGGAGAGAGAAAGGAGAGAGCAGCTTCGATTTATATCGACGATAAATTCCTTTTCCCTTTCATTAGTGGCCTTGTCCTTCCAAGTATGTGCCAAGAAAGGAAGGAAGTGGAGAAAAGAGAAAAAAAAGATTTACAACGAGCTTTTCCATTGCGGTACACCGTCATGTGTTATATATCAGGATACATATATATATAAAGTCCTATAGATAGATGTAGGAGTTATAGTAGAATTTTCTCAACCGAGCTTAATTAAAGGAATCAAGAATCGCACACAGGGTAGTAGAGAAGTATATACGGACCTTCCTTGAATTGCATCCCTTGTAGTAAAAGAAAAAAAGGCGCGACCATTACAACGGATAAGGGTGACTATATGCGAGTGAAAAATATTTGTGGACGTAAACGCACACGGGAGTAACAAGGGTGTCCGATATACCGAGATGATCAGCCCCTAGCCCGTAAACGGTATTTGGTATCATCCATGTATCTTGTAGCATAGACGCCGCACGCGAATCATCCCAAGAAGGTATAGGTCTCGTAGCCCTCTTATATTGACACTCGAGGCATTATTAAGTGGCGGGGTTCCTTCTAATAAGTTTTCACGACAATAGGCCCACGGGATCGGTATACGGGGACCCCAGTTGCAGCGGAAAGGATGGTGACAGGTTTATTCGCCTGAAAGAAAACACAAAGAAAATTCTCATAAGGAACCCCGAAGCCGTTTTGATCCTGCAGGAAGTGTCTAGTCGAACGCCATATAGCTACAGAGGCGGTGGGATGCTGGAGACGGCACTTGAGAGAGAACTTCAAGGGAGGTGGTTTAGTACGTCTGCCGGTAGGAGAACAGGTGACCCGGACCTATCCAGCATCCCCTTGACACTCGCGGACTGGCCTGTCGTGGAGAAAGTTCAGGATGAACTGCACGTGGCGGGACTGAAGTTTGGTATGATAAAAATAAAGGTGGCGACAAAAGTTCGAAGCTTGAGAAAAACTGTAGGAACATTTAACACGCGGGGATCTCATCTCCGAGGAGCTTCTCGAGAGAATGGGATACTCGCAGGAGACTGAAGGATAAAGTGGAAATTCAACCTTCCTCCTCTATTTTTTGGCTCGGTTGCTCTCTCCTCGGAATCACGCTGAATTCTTATCGAATTTATTCCGAGTCACGGTTCAGCACGTGGTTGCGGGCTGTAGCGAGGAGAGAAGCAGGAGAGGAGAGAATAGACGGCCCCCGTTTAAAATCTCCCCGGGTTCTCGAGTCTCGCTCAAGAATCCTCAGGTTTTTCATGCTGAATTTAATAATCCCTAAACGTTAGGCAGCCGGCAGGCAGCCCGAGCGGAGTAAAGGAGACGGCATTGGCGTAGCCTGTAGCTGGCATGTCGGGTGCCGGGACCAATTTAAAGCTTAAATATGCATCGAACGGTTTCTGAATACGAAATCCTTATTCCTTGGCATTCAAAGAAATTCTCATCTCGCCCTTAGACAGCCCCTCCGCCATTTCTCCTTCGGCATTGCCGCGGCCTCGTGTATACTATATAGGCCATATATATATGTATACCTAATCCATCCATTCAGTCCGCAGCAGTGTACTTACAATTTCTGTCCCCTGGGGTGAAGCAACCCGGTATACCCTCGAAAATTAATTGTCGAAATTAAAGCTCCCTGCCAATTAGAGTGCCGAGTATCAATTAAGAGTGCTGATTAATGATAAACAGAAGCGGACCGAACGAGTCCACGTTCGTTATCATTCGTCCTCCTACGTTTACCTCTCATCTTCTCATCTTGCTCATTCATCTTCCCTCCTACGGACTCACCTGACGATGTGCTGATTCGTCGACTGGAGTAGGATCGTCGTGTACTTCGTGATCAACATTTTTCATCCGTGTCACGGGGACCTCGCCGGGATTAAAGCTGACCCCAGGTACAGTCCGACTAGGACTGGTAGCGACCCCCCCGACTAGGCTGGCTCCCACAAAGCGAGCAGACCGTAGCTCTCCCGTAGCAGTCCCACTTCTCACCACGAGAATCAGATTCGCATGTGCGAAAATCACGCGTGCGGCCATACGCGGCACGTATCCAGACTAGCTTCGATGCTGTGCTCGAAAATTCTTCTGTGCTAAATATAGAGCTCATATTTTGTCTGGAGAAAGCTCAGCCGTGGCAGCACACGCCTTCTTAACGATGTTAGCTGCTCATCTAACAGCTCCTCTATCGCACTTATATTGCTCTTACACTGGTCCCATGCTGCATTTATACGAGATCCAAGATACGGATATACAGTTTTATTCGGTATCAAAGATCCCTGCAAGAGTTTCACCGCGAACGAATAAGCGACACAGAAACTATTACAGGTACGACGTTAGATACTTGGCGACGTCAGGCGTCTTGCACCCGACGCCTATAAATCTCAACGGAGACGGTTCGATCGGTACGCCAGGAAAAAAAAATTCCGATACTCCAAGAACGTTCGATCGACCAGTCAATACCGATTGGCGCCACTATAATATTTCTGCACTGGAAGTCATCGTGTCGGCGACAACCTTGAGATTTTCACTGCGCGACGATCCTTCGTAACGATCGCACTGAATCATTCCGATGCACTTGATCGATCGATCGCGCACACAAAAACATTCCATAAGCCAGTTCCTGAAATCATCGTCGAGTGATATTCGATCGAATGATATATCTCAAAGCTTCGTTCCACGTCCACGCTTATTGAGGAGGCACCGAGGGGACTATCACAGTTATCGACTGAAGCCGATCGATCGATGGGAATCGATAACCGATCTCAAGGTAGGATGACGGATACGACGGTATACCGATGGCTGTCCTTGACCGTGAAGTTATCAAAGGACGTAAACGCAGATCCTAAGCACCGGACGAGGACAAAGGCCAAGATCGTCTGGGTCGGCGATAAGGAATTGGCGAGGATGTCGGCGGTCCGACTGGAGAACTCGGTAGTCGTACGATTATTTATAGATGCGTGTATATGCACATGCACGCGTTCGCCAGACAAAGAGATTGGAGTGTTGCCTGGTTGGCGGTCGCGAATCAACTGGCTCCTTAGCGTTAGCCTTCTTAGTCTTCTTAGTACGGGGGCCACCTTAGCCACTATAGTCCCGGATGACCAGGACTATAGGACAAGAGAGGCACACAGCAAGGCTCTCTACCTTTTGCCGAGGCGTGCTTATGCGAGAGGTGGGAGAGGGTGGAGATGGTGAAGAGGAGGACGGAGGAGCGGAGAGGAGAGAGGGAGGGAAGGCTATCGTTACTATAGAGAGAACCAACCGTTCTTGGCTTCCCTATAGACTCCGGGATCCCTGCCGTCCTGTGGCAACGTGACTTATAGCCGCCGCATCTATATCTGCCTGTATGCATACGTCTATGGTTATGCATATGCATACGAGGTACACTTGGAATATTCAGCCATGACTACCTTCTGAACCACCTACTCGTAACGTTAGTCTGGGCTGCGGAAATTGAATATGCTCAAAGATATAATTTTCCGGGGAATCGAAACTTTTGGATGATTTTGAGAAAAATTTTTGAATTCAAGTTATATCGTTTTTTTCCACACAAATCGTGGGCGGTTGAATTTTTGACTTTCTCCTTGGTCGCTGGCCGAGAGTACCGGAAAGCGTATATCGAACGCATAACGTAATAAGAGTTCGATAAAGGCGATGCTTTCGACGAACGATCTTGAAACGCGGAGGCGGAAGCCAAAGTGATTTCTCGATGAGAGCGAAAGAGACTCACGCTTAAAAATAAACGTATAGCTTATGCAAGAATGAGTTCCTTGAGTGACGCCCGCGCGAAATTCAAAATGAAGTATCGCCGCGTAAATAAAAGATTTTGTTTAAACGTCACCGGGCGAGCAAATATATCAGCGAAGTATATAATAAAAGTCCACGGGAGTTTGCGATACGAATGGCGAAAATTCATTGAGACGTAAATGACGCGTCCGGTACGAGGTATACGGGGAGGAAGAGTGACGGCTCTGGGCTACAGGGCGTTCGGACGGGCTGAGCGTAAAAGCGAAAGGGAGAGGAGAGGTAGAATGGAGTTAATCGTCGTCTGGATGGCAGTGGGCTTAAGTGAGGAGAGAAGACGAGAGAGTCTACGGGCTCGCGGATAGGCGAGAGGCGTCGGGTAGAAAGGGGGAGTAGAGAAAATGAGAATAAGGTGGCTTCGCAACGGGACGACGAGCAAGAAACCGGGAGCCGTTCTTCGTGTTTCCAGCGAGAGCGAAGGTCGCGACGTCGTGCTGCAGTCGCGTCCGCAAATAGCCGACTGTACCTTCTTTGTTCGCTAATCGTCTTGGGTATATGGCAATTAGACGGTTTGCCGATAGGACAGGCACTCGTTAGCCTGACGTTCGAATGGGGCCCACGAGTAACCCCGGACCTCGTATATACGCTCCTGGGACCTATACTTTACCGTGCAGAATCAGGCCGTAGGGTTAGTCCCGGTGATAATGGCTACCGGAAGCAAGAGCGACTCTCCGACTCGGAAGGACTTTAATTCGTCTCCGAGCTGGCAAATTAGCTAAGCTTCAATCTTGATTGCATGTGATTTCAACTTCCGACAGCAGCTGCTGTCGCAGCTTCCACGTCCTTCGGCCAGACAAATCGTATCAGAAAATATGAAGGTGCGGCACCCGACAGAAAAAAGGTCCCTGGTGAACGGAAGTCTCGAACAGGTAATACGCGGGTCTCGAGTGGTCTAGGTCACGATCGGAGTAAACAGTCAAGACGGGGTACCCATCGTACACGTCGACTCGTCACGATCCCCCAAGGTGTCGCGACGCGACTACGCAGCTCGCGAAATAAGCTCTCTCGCGCTTCACATGGGAAAAGCGACAGTTGCCACGGACGTATTTATCGTCCTGGGAAAACAAATGGATTACGACCTCTTAAAATATGACACAGTGCACGCCATAAATTTTCGCGTTAGTCGCGTTCCCGGCGGACGAAATTATTTTCGAAATAAACAGCCCTCTCCATGCTTTTTCCAGAGTTCCCTCTTTCTTTTAAACCTCCCATACGCGGCCTAATACCCATGAAAATACCTATAGCCATCACATACGATGCACAGTAGGTTTCGAGTGGTACCGCCCTTCTGCACCCCACGGTGTATCTCTATACACATGGAGGCTCGCGAATTCCAGGAGCATATATACAGGCTGTAAATTCGCCGGAGAGAACGTTAAACCGGGAAAAATGCCGGGAGGCGGAGGGGAGGGCGGGAGAAAGAGGAGGGGTGTCAAGGGGGTGGGCAGGAGAGCCAGAGAGCTTTTCAAATGAAGAAGGGAGAAGGACGACGAGAGCTTGACAGGGAGAGAAAGACAAAGACGGAAAGTGTCGGACTAAGAGTGAGAAGGCGAACTGGGAGTAATAAAAAAAAAAAAAAACATCCGCTATCTTTCATTTTTCACTTCATAACCCTCCGACAATGACGAAGGCGCTGCCATTGTCAGCTGAAAGACAACCATAATCTCGGATGGGGCTTCACCGTTGGCGATTGTTGCTCCGGGAGGGATGCCATGCCATCGTCACGCGGCTTCTCCTTCGCGCCGCTTGAAAGCAAGAGGGCTGCAAGCTCTTAACATAGCCGAGGCTCAAAACTAACCCCGTTTCCATTTCGAAGAGTGACCCAGAGACTAACCGCCCCAGGACATGGTAGGGACAAAATCGCATATCCCTCGAAATCTCGTTTCGCCGGGTGGTTAGGAGGTATAGGGTGCGGAGGGTGTAAAAGGTACAAGTCGCGGAGGGGTCGCTACGCTTCTGTCGTTAACGGCTATGAGAACGGAGTTGGGCATCATTCCCGTCGGGGGTATTGTTGGGGTACGACAAAGAGGCGAGGTGGCCCGTGCACTTCATATTTCGAGTGAAAGGGGGATTACCGAGGAGGACAACCCCTAAGGAGAGGAAAAAGAAAGAGACAAGGGTGGGTGGTAGGAGGCGCCGTATAGTCGTCATCATCCTTGCACTGCTTCCACCTGGTTCCCGATGGCTCCGGGAAGTCTCGTTGTTAAAGGAGAAAATCGATTTCCCGGACCGTCCGCTCCC
>NW_014333043.1:233528-234064 GCF_000341935.2 Cephus cinctus | reverse complement strand
AACATCCACCCGATCCAAAAGGGCTGTCAATTCCGTAAATTCGTCTTGGTCTATAAAAAAGGATCATTATCCCGCAATGCACCGCAATCGACTGTGTTCTACTCGAGCAGCAGAGTTTGTAATATTCTTTAACAGTTCCTCGAGAGTCTCGCGCATTACTTCTCTTTTTTTCGACCAACCCTTTATCCGTCTCTCTCGCTCTCCCACTCATTCGCGTCTCTCCGTCTCTTTCCCTGGTAGATCGAGCAAAACCAACCGTCAGTGGCTGCTAAGCTAAGCGAACGATCTTCTCCCTCGCTAATAATACTCGCTTACGAGCGCGTAAATTGTCTGGTTTTGTAATAAGCGCAGCCAACCGCAGCCGGATGCAACTGCGTTTTGTTGCCACCCATCCCGTGTATACCCGGTGCAAGGGTGAAGGAGAGATAGATAGAGAGAGGGAGAGAGAGAGAGAGACAACTGCGAAGTCTTCGTGGCGATATTAAAGAAATCCAAGTCTCGAGATGAGATCAGAGCGAAAGATTGGGGGAGGGGGG
>NW_014333043.1:231781-233477 GCF_000341935.2 Cephus cinctus | reverse complement strand
GGGGGGGGGGGGGGGGGGTAGAAGCTAGTTTCGAAGAGTCTCGAGAATTTGCAAAAGAGAGGAGAAGGAGGGGAAGTGCATCCTTTAGCATTCCTTGCAAAATTTACCCAGGCCCATAACGGAAGGGAGCTTAAACGTTTTTCAAGTGCGCATCACGCGTAAGGGATAAAACAGGGTGACTTACCCAAGGGACTCATTAGATTTCGCGAACGCTGACGATCACTTTGAGGGAAACTTTGCTCGCTGCGCAGACTCGCCTTCTCTTTTTCAATTATTCCTTCCGATTATCGTGCGTCTATCTCGCTGCGATCCATCAGCAGAACCTTAATGGATAGGCATATGTATATGTAACTGCAGTGACAATGCTGAGTGCAGTAGTGCAGCGCACTCGAGACGTATGTACTGCGCGGAGTCTAACATTAGACAAAGGCATAAATAGAGCATAACTTGCAAATCGGAGAGAGAGAGAGAGAGAGAGAGAGAGGAGATAAAATGGAAAGTGAAAGCGGAGGGGCGGGAGTCCTTGGAAGATTGCCAGAAGGGATGATACTTTTCTGCTTCCGAAAGGTAATAGAAGTCAAGCAATTATCGTAACCTCTTAACGATATTCCATCAGAGCACGTTTTCTTAAGATCAGGATAAACGTTGTACATGAAGTTTTTATATTATGCTAAAAAAGGCATAATATGCTGAGACCTGCCGTGCCGCAGCGCTACGAATAAACACAGCAGTGCGTGTCTATTATCGAGTATCGCAATTTACGTACCAAGAAATTAATTTAGATCACGATTTCTTTCAAAATCAACAAAATTTCGAATCAATTGGTTCTAAGTGCATTACTTCTAAATTAATTGGAAATTTCAGGAGTATAACGGTCCCTGTTGAAACAGACCCGCGTCTCCTGAAAATCAACCAGTTTACTTCATAACCGAATCTAGTTTCTATCTGTAATTTAAATTGTGTCTATAACCAACCAACATATAAGGTTATCAAATGACGCTGATTTTTCGAAAACCAAAAAACCGGTTTTTCAGTGAATCAGCACTTTTTGAGTAGATCGTCCAGCATCGTATTCGCTCAGCTTATTTTAACATTCTTCATCAGTGACGAATGCCAACCAACATTTCCCCGAAGCAGTTAGCCTATTTTTCAGACTGCACGTTCGCACTCGTTGACTGACGACAGTGGCAGCCAATCGCAGTACGACTAAACCGACAGCAGTGCTACGATCGAAACTTCTGTAACACGTAACATGAACTTTTTGCAGGAGAAACAGGTGGATTCGAAAATGATTATTACAAAGAGCGATATATGGATAATAGGATAATTCGAGGGAATCGCGAAAAATGGCCTCGGTACGTCCGATAAAGGATAAAAGCTGCGAACCACAAAACGGAAAGCGAATTTCTTCCAGTTGACGAACGCGGCCGTTAGGGGCGCCACGAGCGCTTGCCCATAGAGAAGAACCCTCTTGCGCTCACTCGTGCAGACCGATGCTCTTTCATTTAACTCAATATTCCATTTTGATTTACAGCGGAAATTCTTATCGGCCGTTTCTCCCGTTGGTGACTGTACGAAACGAGACAAAGAGCCAGAGAGTGCGATTTAGAATGAAGAGAGATGCCGAGGTAATATGAATTTCCGAAAAAAAAAAAAAAAAAAAAAAAAAAAAAAAAAAAAAAAAAAAAAAAAAAAA
>NW_014333043.1:226167-231698 GCF_000341935.2 Cephus cinctus | reverse complement strand
AAAAAAAAAAAAAAAAAAAAAAAAAAAAATCACACCTTGCAAATTCGTCGGTTCCAAAGAAAGGCCAATGATTCTGTCGAGTATTCATTTACATGGTAAAATGGCGAGCGGGTACAGTCCAAAATGAAAGTAACGCCACAAAGGCCAAATAGAAAGGTATTCTAAAAAATGAGCAAACAGAACCTGCAACTCGCTCGTCGCCGGGTCTCGTAAGCACGTGTGTTCACGTGCAAATTAGTATTAATTTGCGCGGGTGCTTTCGAAGTTGCGCGCGAACAAACGTATTTACAACGCTACTCCCTCTTTCTCTGGCTTCCACAATGCATTCAGTGAACAGCGCAAAGCTCTGACGTGGACACGACGGACACGCGTCTCTCGCGTGGCTACCCGGTACATACGCAGCTCGCCGTGGAGTCGACCGACGTTCGCGAAGCGATCGAAAGATAATCGATGAGATTGAACGAACGAGATGAAAGAGGAAAAAGGGATGGGCCTCCCTTCTGAATGAAATTTGTAATCGTAATTTCGTGGTAAATCGTAGCGAATACGGTAGGAACACCTGCTATCCGAATGACGCTACACGAAATTTCAGCCCCCGTGTTCCGGAGGGAGAAAAATCACCCCCGTCAAAAATGGGCTACGCCTACTGCCTAAAACGTTCCTAGAAGTTTGCGAGGGGAGGGTTGCCCGTGACAATTTTATGCCGAAGAACAAAAATAAATTGACGAATTTATCAGACCACCCCGAGTCATTTCCCTCCGACGCGAGGGAATGGATCCTACGGACTTTCAGACTAACCCCCCTAAAATCCCCCGATACATGATAACCCTCAGGATATTTTGAAAAGCACAAAAATTTTGATAACGTCTGATCCTCTCCGCGCCATATCTACTTATTACCAGAGGACACCGCAGTGAATATATCCTTATGAAATTTTTATACGGGTTATCCTAACAAAGACGCCATCTTTTTTGGGCTGACTGCAAACCTCGTTTTTCCCTTAGTTTGTCCCTTTGGCATGTACTGACTGGGCGGAAATACGATTTACTTTCGGTGAATTTAATTTCACAACCACGATCTACCTTCTGTTCGATATAGTGCTATATCGAGACGGGCGACCCCTTATTTCTCGCCAGCGCTGGCAACCCCCTTCACCTTATTTCACAAACTCCATGCAGACGTCTACTGTACGTCAGTATAGCCTTCGCATACATACTTCTCGCACTTCTTCTTCACGGTCCCTTATTCCCAGTAAGAGAACATCAAAGCTCCAAAGTGACTATATAGAATCTCGAAGGGAAAAGGACGCAAGAGTAGTACAGTAGCTGCTATCTACCTAACATCATATACCTAAGTACCAAAAGCATCGATACCGTCGTGTGTCAGACCTGTTGTTAGTAAATTCTAAAAAAACAGCATATAAAAGCAAATCTATATGTACAGCAAATCTATAGGTACAAAAAAGATATACAGTAGTTTGTCCATCGTGAACTTGTAGCGTACGCTAGTAGTAGGGAACCCGTTAAGGTCAGCCAAGAGAAATCTCACTGGACCCGTGAGATAAGCAACGAGGGTTGGTATCAATAGAAAGAAATGGAGAACGGTAGCAGGAACGGTATAAGGGCTAGGGGAAGGAGGAGGGACGAGAGGAAAAATAGAGTAGACAGGAGAAACGTATATAATTCAGGAAAGGTGAAGGAGTCCATCGATCGCGTTGCCGTGCGACGTAGCCATTCCGTTTCAATTTGTTCTCACGAGGAAGAATCGCCCATTACGTTTACCGGACACTCGAGCCGATAAATATCCGAGAAAGGTGTAAGCCACGGATTTTCCTCGTGTTCTGAAAAATTGTGTGTGACACGCGACATTTCTTTAATCCGTCATTTTATAAAAAAAAAAACTGGATAAATAACGGTGGCAAGAAATTTTTTTTTTATCGATTCACACGTAACATTCAACCGAGAGACTTCGTCGGGAGAAATTTCGTTATCTTTAAAGAGTGGTCCAGCGCGGATGCTGCGAGGCCAAATCGTTTTTCTCGTCTCGTGAAAACCCTCTGAACTCACGCACGCGATGTGAAGCCTTAGCCTCGATTTCTATTTTTTTTTTTCCATTCTGCGTGTCCCGAGGCCATAATCTGGAAGTTCGACTGAAAATTGATCGAGATTAATCGAGAAAAGTGGAGCCAGAGAAAATGGAGTATGCAGTGTATAGGAGTTTCTCCGTGGACCGTGGAAATTTAATGGAGCTACTACGGAGGGAGAGACCTGAGCCGAAGGAGGGACAGTCCACGGAGGAGGAAGGGGAGAGTGGGAACTGGGAGAGGGAGAGAGAAAGAGGGTCGATTGGAAGGGGCCGGGAGAGAGAGAGAGAGAGGGAAGGTAGAATTCGAACGATTATTAACGTTTCCCATAACCTTCTTGGTATATCCGCTAAGCCGTGGAGGCTTTGCGCACTAAAACCCCTTTGAATTCTCGGACGAATCCTCAGCGAAGCGACCCCTAACATTGGCAAACAATAATAACGATAATTGCCGCCCACGACCCATGGCCATTTATCATGGCGATATTCTCGCTGGCGACGTCGCATTGTGCAATTTATATAGGGAGACTCGCGGCTCCTGTTGCTGACACGTAGAAAAGCGGTAGCGCCGACACCCCTGATAAGGTACCGCAGCTTTCAAAAGGTGAACTACACCACGTTAAGGTATGCGTTGCGAGGGTGGGTTACCAGAGAGAGATTCCCTTTGACGATGCTGATGATATCAATGATGAACCACCTAACCACCACTGTACCTAACCGTCCCTTAGAGCGACCGCAAGTCGAATGTCATTCGGTACGAAAATATTGAGCATTCGGACGATAAGTTTCGTCGAAGACAAAAATACGCGCAAGGACGATTTTTTTCCATATCACGAAATTTGGCAGGATGACGGAAACAATTTTTTTCTTATTTCGTACGATTCACTTGAAAATTCTCGGGAACGTTCGAAGAGCGTCTGCGACTGGCCTGAATCTTGTCGAGTGCTGTTAAGCTGTTAACGGAAAGGAGGAAAATTCGTTTAAGAGTCTTTCGAAACTTCAGCGAAGCCGAACCAAGCTGAATCATCCCCTAAAATCGTGTCCCTCAAAAAACCGCATTACGTTACCACTTGGGCAGGACGTGAGTATAAGATCCTGTGTACTAGGGATGAAATCAATTATTGGGAGAATTAGTGGCGCCTTGGGGCACGTATCCGATGCCACCCCTTGTCTGGGGCTAACGATACGGGGATGCTCGGTACCGAGTACGTGCATTACTGCCGATAGATCCCAACCCCCTAGGCAAACATCATACGTCGATTTCGAAATCGCCAAGCTGTATGTACTGTTCTGGGTACACGTTATATATGACTATAACGTATTGTGGGAGATTGACAGCAGTCATAAGATCCTATTGATTTTAGCAGCGCTTGAAAATTTTTTTCCAAGCAAATGCAAAGTGACAACAAACGAATCATATTCGTATTGAATATTTAACGTAACTGGACAAACATGGCAACTGATGAAAAGTATAATCCATCCACGAGTAGAATACATTTTTTGACAGATCGCAAATATATACTTAGCTAATCACACGTGGCTTTTCTAAAAAATCACTGACACTGCATGCTCAAGTAGAAATGCATATTTCAGTGCGAAATCGTGCTCGTGGATACTTACGATTAGTTAAAAAAATTATATGCAAAATTACATCTGCGAAAAGAGACTTTGTTGGATTCGATCTGTTAAGGAGGCACAATTTATCTCGTGGACCGATTTGTAGCTATTTGCGGAACATCCGAAAGTTGCTAACAGTCGAAGATAAACGCCTATTCAAGAATGTATCCGTAACAGAAAAGTCATCAGAGGATTTGAGGATTGGCAGCACGTATACAAAATTCGAAAACCCTCACTGCTTCCAGCCTCATTTGCACGAGTAACAATTCGCTACATTCGTTTCGCATTCGTATACCCGTACATGACAGCTGTCAAATCCAACCAGTGCGTTTGAACTGAATACCCCCCTCACAGTATATACAACACAGGTATACCTCTATGCATATCGATATCCGTACATCAGATTCCAATGTACAAATCAGTACTCTGCCAATTGAATACCGAACGTGTCACGCCGTCCACCTACTATATCCTCACATATGAATGATTAAACGAATCCTCCAGTCCAGCCTCCATATATCGACAAGCTGCCACGTTGGACGCATATGGGAAATATCATATCCGCAAATGGCTATACAATATTTATATCCGAGCATAAACGTGACACTTGTCAAATCCATTTCAATTCGTAGGAACCGCAAAGCGTGTAAGCGCATAAGAAATTTAAGAATAATAAAAGAAACCAGAAGATCAATCTCTTAGAGTGAATTCGTGAAAATGCAAGGTAAAAGAAGTCTCGGATCCGTTTCCTGGTCAGACATTAGATTCGCGTTAGCCGAGCGAGAAATCGCAAGATGTTTCCAGAAAAACGTGGAAATTTCATGATAAGGACACGTGTTTCCACGTGGTACACCATCGCCCCGCACCACCCACCAATCTCACTCTTCCCCGCCTCTTCCTCATTTAGATGATAATACGGCCGAGGGCTCGGACTCGATAAGCGATAACAAGAAGCACAGAATCCCTGATAGGTACACGAAGGTGATAGTAGAAAAGGAGAGTGCAAGGACGTTATAGGACGCAGTTAAGGAATCATGAAAAAAAAAAAGTAAATCTCACGCGTCAGATCTAATATCTCATAAGTGGGTGGCTGGAGGGGAAGGGAGTGGTATAGGTGGCTCTTCCTGGAGACTCCGAAAACTTTACGAAGACGTCGCGAGAGTGAAAGACGTGCGCTGGAGGGTGTACCAAGGGTAGAAAAAAATAAACCTGGCAATATTTCAGAAGGAACTTTTTAGTAAGATTACCGACTGATAATAATTCAAAACTCAGACTGAGTCGTAGCTACCAGTGTCGGAGGCCTCCTGGAATTTAATTTCAATTCTGAATTCTCAGCCCCCCCTCCCCAGACCGTCCCAAAAGCGTAATGTCAGGGGTTGTAAGTGACAGTGGCGTGGAACACGTGGATAATCTGAGGCGACGTAGACAAAAGCCCGAGATAGACATTGAAGGAGAAGCGTGAGGAGACCAGAAGAGCTACCTGGACTAGGAGACACAGCATCCGCCCAGTAAGTACCACTTGAGCATCGATTCCTTGACGTCGAATCTGATTCGATCAGACGTACCTCAAAAAAGAAAAAAATATCCAAACACGCGAAAAATGAAAAGACGAAGTAAAACGAATTGGAAGCATTTGATAGATTGAATGGAAATTTTACAGGGTTACTCAGCGCGTATAATGACGTATTGCACGTATTTTACGAAACACCCTATATATTCAACACACATCCGTTCACGTGTCCTCTACATATCTAAACCGTATACGAGAGCGAGACGAGTTCGCGTCTATCAGAGAAGATTTTCGACAATCCCCCCCCCCCCCCCCCCCCCCC
>NW_014333043.1:225804-226073 GCF_000341935.2 Cephus cinctus | reverse complement strand
GCACCAAATGTAAAATCCTTTATTCTTTTTAATATAACAAGAGTCGCGACGGCGGGCGTCGCTTCCACGCGTGGTATATACAGACGCTTCCATTTCATGAAACACCGGGAGTGTCGTCGGTGCCGAAATGAAATTTACATTTTTTACCATAGATATCAATGCGGACTTTCGCGTATCGCTCTTACTGAAATAACATGGCACCGGAAATGCGTTACATTCTACACTTGTCTCTTCCCTCCATTCTCTCTGATTCTCGTCTCCCCCCCCCC
>NW_014333043.1:219165-225646 GCF_000341935.2 Cephus cinctus | reverse complement strand
CCCCCTTCTCTCTCTCTCTCTCTCTCTCTCTCTCTCTCTCTCTATATATATATATATATATACACACACGCATCCATCTAATCTACGCTCCCCTAATCATTTTCCCATTTCCCTTATTAAATCTCCCCAAGGGCGACAATCCAAAGCCTGCCTGCATCTATATACAAGGTTTACCTCAAAATCCCTAAAACGTATCTTACATCGAGAGCACAGAAGGTTATTAATACACCGGCAGTTACTGTAAGCAGCAGCGTCTCGCTACACAGTAAATACCCCATCCAGCGGTATAATTCATAATACAAAATAGCTGTAAAATGAATATTGCACCAAGTAAAATGATCCAATTGGTAGCATGTGCCTGAGATTAACCACGCGATATTATGCGTAATCGCCCAAGAGCCAACAGCTGTCGGCCATTTCTTTCTTGCTAAGAGGCGCAAGATGCGTCGCCCTCCTTGCCCTTAAATAAAATCTCCGCGAGCCTTGCGATCTCAAGATACAAGAAAATTCTTCGCTCTCGAGGATCGTCCGAATGCGTCCGACCAGTAAAACGGGAGAAGACAGAGGAGAAACGTCAGCCCGAGCTATTCTCGATTCTCTATTGAAATTCAATGTCCTTTCAGGAAGATGTCGTCCATCTTCGGCTGAATACCATATCCCGCTTAGAATGTTAAATCTTACGGACTAACCCTACTGCTGCCATACGAGAGCCCAGCATCCGTTACCATGGATGCTGCTCTCTTAGGTGGCTGGATATATTTCCACGTGTACGAGATCGGGGGTGCTGCTTTCTTTCGATATTATTATTATTCAACGATCATTCACCGTAGAAGAATATTATGGGATGGACAATGGACCACAGTCCCATCTTGAAATAATGAATTCCATTGACCGGGGGGGTGTGTATATAGACCATCCGACACCCGTGACAGTCAACGATAACGTCGTGGTTGGTTCGATAAACAAAAAAAAAATCATTGACACTAATCAAATAAAAATCACAGTAAAATATTCTAACTTGAGCCAATAAGTAGCATACGTATCGTGGGTACTCCTAGGGTATATAAACTTTGCCCGCTTATTATTGAAGTTTATGGTGACTGTCTGAAATATGTATATATATATTATTCACTTTAGGGTGAGACGAGCACCCGTTTATATAATGTCCCATATAGCATAACGGTGGGATATTGTACGCGAAGTCTACCATAGATCACGAGGGCCTTACGATATGGAAATTATTCCGTGTGAGAGGTGGAACGGGGAGGGGGTTGAACGTTTCTGCAAAATTTCCCCCATAAATTAGGTGAATTAATGATATCAAGCTAAAGACCCGTAGTATACCAAGGATACGTTTTCTCAAGTTATGTATGGTTATAAGCAGGAATCTGTAATACCGACGTTCCCCAGAATTTAACCCACAGCCATACTGGATTTGCCCTTTTGTCTCGTATCAATTTCTTTCCTCTTCGCATCCAGAAGGAACTTTACTGCGTACAGCAAAACAGCGTACAGAAAAGACGTAATGTCAAACGGGAATAGAATCACCGTAAATCATAGTCAATTAAGTCGTCCGCGAGAATTCTCTGGTATGGCAATTCGTACTGGTACAGTTCTGTGGCGTATGGCTAGTGGCTGTACAAGATATATACCAGGTACAGTATGTGACGTGTCTGTTGCACTCACCGTTTGTAGGAATCCGGGGTGGTGCACAGTTCGCTCAGCATGCAATCCAAATCGGTGGCCAGTGAGTTGAGCAGCTGGGAAGCAAAAGAAATTATTGCATAATAATAATATACGTGAAATATAAAATTATCATTTTTTATGCATATTTTTGTTTTTAATTTACGTAAATCCTTAATACACACTGCGTAATTCAGACTGTGTATAAATATATAACTATATACTAGACATAGGGATAGGTCGGTGCTTATCAGCCAGATAAGACTCCTACGACCGGTGTTCTGTACTTGGTGCGTGTATAAATTTCGGGGAACTCAAGTACGTAAATTACATGTAAACATAGAGGTAGATAGAAAATGGCTGTCATATATTTGCATAGCGTCACCGATTCGAATCCGTAAAATTAGAAGATCTCCCCCCGTCCTAGTTGCCTGAGTCAATATTGAACGAACGAAGCGAAGATATCTGATGGTTTCGATAAACCTATACATATATACGCGCATGAGTAAAAGTATAATTATAATACAGACAGGACTTACGCGATATTGTAATAGAACGTAAGAAACGCAAAAAAAAAATATTACACGAAAAAGAAAAATTATCGATTTCTGAAAAAAAATTTTTGTTATTTCAGACACCGAATAAACGAGTCCATTAATTTCCAATGACCCTTCGATTATTCTATTTTTGCCATAAAAAAAATCCTCGAGTCTTTTAATACTGGCGGAGAAGTAGCGTCGCGACGTCAACCAGTACAGAGCGGGGCGTCGTCATGGTTTCGCTTTCCGCTTTAAAACCATATCGACGCTCCCTCTTCCACATATCAGGAGGAATACTGTACTCGTACGCATGTATACTAAACTCTCAGCATTATTTTCCATATGCCTATAAAGTACAGTGTGTACGACTTGTACAGAAGGCCCCGAATGACATGTCAAACTCACATAGGTACCATAAGAGTCTAGTATTGACAATGGGTATAGTATAGTAGAAGCGGCCGAGGAGCGTGCATATGTGACTTATGCCGAGTTCACATGCGTGCCTGACAGCTGCTTAATGTCCGGCCATACGAGCCAGAAAGCAGTGTGCTTACATATTACTAGTAGCCAGTTTACCAATGTACCTTTCCTATATGAGTCACGCGTGCAACGAACCGTAGAGACGCTTGGAAGGCTTTATATAAAGTGGAAGAAAAGAAGCAAAAAGAAATTAGATGTGCCTAGTGCGAAGTCTTTCCGTGCGGCCGGAGACCAGCCAGAACTTCTGAAGGAAGCTTTACGCACGTGGTTATGTACACGGTCGAACGAAATAGAATGGCTGAGATAGTTTAACGAAAAGCAGTCCCATAGCAAATACGCTTGTACGCAGAGACGAAACATCCATCAATTAAAATGCTCCAACGATACTCATTGTGCCCATTAAACAATTTCGAGTCAACGAGACAGCCCAACCTAACCTCCCATGCATCTCGTGAACCAACAGCTTTGAGAGCGAAACAGGCGATACCCAAGTATACCTGCTAGGAATTTGCCTATATTATAATATTTTATCGTACACGATATTTGATATTTTTTAAATATCTTTTTCATTGGACCACCTAACCTCGCATGCATTTTGGGAAATAAAGCTTTGATCGTATAAGTAATCACTGTATATGTATACACCCAGTAATACGTAATTCTTGATCATACTCAAGACGCTATGGTAATACCTTTTTATTCGAACTCGATCGATCTTATCAATTAGATCTTATCTTATCACTGTGCACTGAGGTCGCGGACGCCTCTGCCGTCTTTCCTTGATAAAAATTCCCAAATTATACCGGGTCGAGGAACTCGCGTTCACCAAGCAAGAGCACGTGAGTCGCGCACAAAAGTCACTTGTTCACTGATCCTCGTGAGCGGACACGATACAAAGGCGTAACAGGAGGACGGAAGCGAACCTATATTTTCCACCGAAAGCAATACACGTAGGTGTACAGGCAGGTTAGGTACGCCCTCTCACGGTTCTATAGACCCGAGCGATACTAAAATAACGAGTGCACCGGGTATATCGTCCCAGCTGACCACTATAGGATGTCATTGATCGCATGATGGGTTTTTCTTAAGGATCCAGTCAATGGCCACGCGTGATAAAGAAAACGACGAAACCAGGGTGCTTGACCGTACCAACTGTACCAACATAAATATTGCCAACAGGAGATACTATAATTAAATACAAAATACCGGAATAACAAAAAAAAATGAATACCGTCACGGAAAGTAATTATTGGCTGACAGCTGTAATGGATCTAGACGTTGATCTTTGGAATCGAATGGGATCGGCCGCAAATCTATACTTCCGGTCTAGAATCCAACTTCCGGTAGGATTACCAACTCTATCCAGCTTCCACCTCTAGCTAGGCCCGAGCTCGAAATTTCGCATGGGATTTCGCGCTGCGCGACATCCACTTCTGACAGCTACAACGCGCGTTGTTCCGATTAGAGAAGCGTTTTCGCTTAGGACGAAGCCCGAAGTCACCGTAGCTCGTAGCACAAAGGAAGTTCGTAACGGAGACTGAACGATTTTAACAGGGCGATGTGTACAACAGCTGAATCGATAGTCATGGCGTGTGTACCAACGTACATGGGCATTGGCTTGGATTGCTATAGCAACATCTAATCAAAACATAATAAAGCCAAGGGAGCGAGTGAGAGCGAAGCGCCGAGTCTTATAGCAGTGGCGAACGAGCTAGTGTCTAGGTGATGGTAGGTATAGGGTACAGGGTATACCATAGAGAGAGAGAGAGAGGGAGAAAGATAAATAGACAGAATTGGAGGAGAGAAAAGATAGAAGACAGACAGGGAGACTATGGGAAGATATCCTGGGTGTATGGATGGGAGATAAATCCATGAACGAGACGGAACTCGGAGCAGCAAATTCTTGTAGAAGAATTTATCGTGAGGTCATCCGGAGGGAGCACCGGAGTACCCACGGGGTTAAATCGGCAAAGGTAAAAATCGGCTTGTAAAATAATACAAATAGTCCACAAATACACCGCGGTGGATTTTTACTGTCGGAATGGACTTGCAATCGAGGGTAGTTCTTATAGCCCGGTAAGATGGGGCAGAGCCTAGGCTAATAATTTAGTACCGTTTTACGTTGATTGGACCTAGAAATTTATGTCGGTAGTACCGTATGTCTCTTCGCTTCGTCTTGGTCTATGCTGAGAGTCGAGACCGAGGGTGAGCGAGAGAGACGGAGGATACGGAGAAAGTTTCCTAGGTGCTCTCTGACTTTCAAAAGAGAGAGAGTGAACGAGGTGAAAGATTCTACAAGGTAAGATCGAAGTAGGATGGAGCAAGGGAGGATGGAGAGAAATTTCTAGTGGGATCTTAGAGACCGTTTTATCCCTGGGGATACGTCGCGCCCCTTTACCATTCACGTATCAGCCACGAATAGTCGAATCCCAAATCAGTAGAAGCTCCAATAGGGATCAGGCAGGTATGAACCGACTGCTGGGAGTTCCGGCTGTAGGTGGTAGAACGTAGGAGAGGAGAGACTGCCGGGAAAAGTTTTTCGAAGCTCGAACGTTTTCGGTGGCATCTTGGAAAGCGGAAGCGGCTGGGTGGGAGGTGATATAGGAAAGATAAAGGAAAGGACGAAAGAGGAATTCGTGGAACGGAAGTGCACGCAATGAAAATCTACATATGTATACAGATGGAAACGAGGAGATCGCAAGGACACCGGTTACCTTGCAGGTACGGGATGTGACCTAACCTAACCTAGTAGAAAAGAGCGTACAAAGAGAAAACGAATCCTTAAGGGTCTTCGAAAGGAATATGGAAATGGGGTTTAAGCATTTTTCTTTTTTCACTGAGTCGCCCGGCTGTTTTCGTAAGCTGCCCCTTCGGGTGGCCACGAGAGTGATCGATCGCGTCTGGTACGATTAATCGAGGATTAATCGATCAGGACGGTCGAATTAATTGGAAATTCCCAGTGGGACCTAGGCAGAGCGTTCCCCTTCTTGCTACGTCGAAAATGGCGGGAATTTCGAATGCATATTTATACAGGGGGGGAGGGGAGGGGGGAGAACAATCGAATCTACGTATACTTTGCGATATCTTGTAAGTCGACTCTACTTCGGACGTCAAAGGAAACAGAAGGGACGGTGATACGATTTATCAAATTTTGAAAATTGTCAACGCGCGCCTTGCGTCACGACACCCTGACGGGAGAGGAAATGAGATGGATTATTTGAATACATTAATTTTACGTGAAATATCATTCTGCGCGTGGCATTTGCATTAAGGGTCGCGGGCCTGAAGGGGCTGGGACTTCGTATTCCTCGTGCGAAGTGCGCCAAGAAATATCATCCCTCGATCCCTCACGTTTCACCGCAACAGGGCGAGAGCAAGCGGTACAAGGGTAGAAGATACGGCAGGGAAAGAAAAGATAAATAAATGAAACAAAAAGATACTATAAAATAAACAAAAGCACCAGTCTTGGGCCTCGGTAAAAACAAAACAAAAAAAATTCAACCAAGAACCACAGGGGAAAACGAACGGCAAAAGATACTAGTGCGAAATTCGGCCGCCGGTGGCGCGCGTGTCGCTCGGATCAAAATAGCACGGGGTAACGAAAACGGACCAGAGGGACAATGCATAGAGCGTCGTATAAGGGAGGAGCCGTAATAATAATAAAAAGCCAAGACCAAGTATCGTCCGTTGAGGGTGAAAAGTTTTCAAATATCATCCCCTCGACGAATCGTCGACAAAACTTTCGACTTTCACTCCCCCGGCATCCCCCCCCCCCCCCC
>NW_014333043.1:189273-219073 GCF_000341935.2 Cephus cinctus | reverse complement strand
CCCCCCCGCTGTGGCCAATGCGCGAACGAATGAGAATGGTCGGCATATACCCTTCGGCCATTTTCTCTCCCTGATCCCCCGATTCGCCACTTGTTTATGCAAATTAACTTATTTCATAGCCGCGTACCCGTGCGTGCCATAGCTCCCAGCTAAGAGTCCGCTTAGTCCAGGCGACTAAGTTATTAGCCAGCACTCGATTGGCCGACAGTGACGACGCCCGTTACGTCACCCCAAAACCATAATCAGAATTTCCCTTAACCTTCCAGTAAACTCCCGCGTACCCCTCGCTCCAATAAAGACATTACCTCGGGTGTAACGTTAACTACCCATACTCGTCCGCTACCCTCCCCCATTAACGTGCCAATCTCAATTCACGTGGGATTGTTGCGAATAATTTTAGGTCTTTAAACATTAATGACTCACCAGTAAATAGCTCGAGGCGTTACTTCCGGTTGATTCTCTCTTCCTCTGAGAGCCAACAAAGTCTCGCTGTACCAGTGACGTCATTATATCATGTTAATTTACTCCCGTTCTTATTCTTAAACAATTCATCGATCAGCCTTGTATTAATCGTCGGCGACAGCAATTTCAACATACGTCACTCGCCATTGCTGATTCTGAAAGTAAACAAAAATATTATTATTATTGTACGTTTAATCGCATGATACTACACTGTTATATATATATATATATATATATATATATATATATATATATATGTGTGTGTGTATCATTAACACCTATCTCTGCGTCCGTGTAGCCAGGGGAAATTATTGCGTGGGAATCCAAGGATACCTTGCGGTCTTCTAACCGTTTGACCAAGAAACTATTTTCAACGCCAGGTATAACGCTAGTGGGAGTTCTCGAAGGTCGTGACCTTACGGACACAGATGACTAAGAAAAATTTCATGAGAGTCTCACGGGGAAGTTACTAACCGAAGTTCCACATGCTATAGGAAGTACGGTAGCTACGTGTTATTTTATTCATTTTATTAAATTCACCCAAGCAAAGATACCGTGCGCGTAGTTTAACCAAGAGATTATCACTGATTAATTACGCCGGGTGAAACTGTCGAGGGCAGACGTTAATTGCAAGCAAATATTAAAGGAATAGAAAAGGTACGTAGAAACAGGAAATCCAACGTACCGTTTATAAGTCGCATTCATAAATTACGTAAAACGAAATTCGAGAAGCTCCTCGAGACTCGGAGCAATCTGTTAGCTACCGCGAGTGAATAAGTTAGGTTATGTTACCCGGGGTAAAATTTGAGACGCTCGAAACTTTCGAACGAAGCTCCGTGGCCAGGTGGCTTAGGTTACTAGGAAAAGTTGCTCGTGATGTGCGTGCAACTTTTCTTCGTGAATAATTTGACGAGTGACATGAAACGCGAGTAGATCGTGATAGTAATTTTTTTTGTGAAAAAATAAAAAGTAAAAAATGCGTTCGACGTAACATCCTATATTTCTATTGCTGCATAATAATAGGTGAGGCGAAGAAAGTTAAGGAAAAGACACAACGTCGTCACGCAGGCCGTATGTGTATACGTGTATCGTAATCGGGAGAAGGTCCATATACGGAAGAAAGTTGTTCGTTATCTAGAGGGAAGTTTATTTCGTGCAGTTAAGGGTGAAAGTGTCACGATGACCGGACAAACTATTCTTATCGAAACGTCCCGCCATTAACGCAGTTTTGGAAAAAAAAAAGCTTGATAACTTTTATCTCTTTTCTCTCCCCCCTCCCGTTCACTTCCGGTCTTCCCAGGAGTGCATAAAGCATCCCTTCGACAAGATTAAACGATCCGGACAGGACAGACGAATGACTCCTTAACCCTTTCAAGGGAGAAAAATGCGAGTTGCCAGAATTCTCCAAGAACCACAGACACCCTTAACAGCTACGACTTTAAGGGCAGTGAAAGTGAAGAAACGAAAAAAATGAAAAAATGAAAATTTTTTTCAAAAATTTCATTGCCCCTTCTCGCAACCGACCACCCCGTTTTCTGTACGAAGCGCACGATGCAATGGGGGATGAAAATAATAGAACTCTCCAAAAAGACAAAAGATAAATGTAAATGCAGATACGCGTAATGCAGAGTTGCGGATGTCACAGTTGCGATTTCGCAAATGAACGCTAATCGGGCTTAATAAGCGCATAGCTGGTCCGTGTCGCAACATGCGTAACGTGCGTAATGCACCTAACGCCCGTAGACAGTATACGAGCGCATGTACTCGTACGCACGTGTAAGCTAGAAGAAGCGGAACAGGCAGCGCATAAATTAAGTGGCGTGTCACACTATGAATGGTAATGGCCGATTAAAAGTTGGGTTTATCGAATATCCGAAAATTTAGGCGATCCTCGTATTATGAAATTTCCGATAGGAACGACGACGCCTGTTGTAAATTTCGCGTCATCGGAGTGAACATCGTCCCAGGGTGAATCTGTATACACACCATCCGCTTGCCAGTCCATGCATATCCATACCTATATAGCTATATACAGTGTATGTACACACGTTATCCAAGTACGTACACGTACTCGTAATACCTGTATGTACAGTCTATTGAATTTGCGGTCCATCCTGAAAGCTGCGGGCTGCTCTTCAATGCTGTTACGTTTGGATATTTAAAAGTGACTGTACAGTAGCTACAACTATACGTCCGACCTACGTCTCGAAGCTTCTTTCTCGCTCCTGGCTGCCCACTAAGTCCTATATAGGTAGACCCTTTCGAAATGTCATTAAGGGACAGCCCCTTTGGTAGCGGTGAGCCCTCGAAGGGTCAAGGCACGATTCCAATATCTGTATCTGGTAATCGAGTAAAGTGGCTATTCTCTCGGTATAGCCACTGGATATAGAGAGTCGAACAATCCAGTCGAATTGTATTCTCGCGTAAGGGAGTGAATTAAGGGCCTCGACCAAACGAAGAAATATAAATGACGTTAATTCTTAGGAAACCCCTTGAGTGAAAGAGGCGTCGGTATCATCGTGTAAACTTGCTCTGGCGAACGTGAAATTCGTATGTAAATTTATGTGGGCTGTGTGCCGCGAGGAAACAGGGTGTAACGTTATGGTCGAGGGGCCGTGGGAGGAAGGGCCGAAAAGGTCGCGAAGGGCCGTCGCAACAAGAGGAGTAAATAGAACAGTCTCGAGAAAACTCATACGTATAAAAAAAATTTTTTTTTTCGAAAAAGTCGAAACAATATAGTTGACCTTTTCGTCGCGTTCTACAGTTTTAGGGATTTATCCCGTGCGGTTGCAGCAGCATCTTCTCGGGATCCTGTCAATGAAATTCTGACATACTCCGTGCAATGAGAAAATCGAAATAGTCGTTGGAAACTGTAAGAGAAAGAGAGAGAGAGAGAGAGAGAGAGAGAGAGAGAGAGAGAGAGACAGAGCATTCACAGAGAGCAGAGCGTCGACGTGAAATTGCACGTGAGAAATAAATGTCACGAGTCACGTGCTATGAGCACCGTTAAGGGTGGAAACATTTGACGTCCCTTTCACTCTCTCCTAATAGAGAATGCAAAACGCTCGAAATATGAAATTACTCGTTGCCCTTCGCCTCCCCGGTTTTACTGCCGACTCGAGACCGAAGGGACCGCGAGCGAATCAACGAAAATGGCCAAGCATGTTTTTCGGTAATGCTATGGACTTTACCTTTTCCCAAGTGACGGCCTTTATTATGACTCTTCCGTTTTACCAAAAGTCCCGGCACCGGCACGTAATACGTACAAGCACCTACGATTCTTCCCTGCGTATAACGCAATTGGTATAACATTCCGCTACACGGTATAGAACGGAATTCGTACCCAGGCACGCGTCACTATCGCCGAGCATGCCGGTGAGCCTGTGTCGTGTTTGTCCCTAGTGAAAACGACAGGGGCGCGCTCTGGAGGCGCTGAGAGAGTACCTCTTTTTTCTGCGTCTAGCGAAACCAACGTAAAATAAATGAAGCGACACTCCGCGGCCGCGAAGGGTTTACATCCATTGCTGTCCCAGTGGTTGGCGGCTTGTTTGCCACTGGGAGCGTGAAAATTCTGCCGCGAGGATCTCACGTAGGAACTACAGAGGTTAAGGGTTCCTGAGAAAAGTGGAGAGGTATAACATGGAACGAGTAGTAAATAGGCGTCATAACTTTTGCGAACCGCGCGAAAAAGGGACCCACGCAATTTCACCGACTGACAAGAAAATTGCCAGGCTAGATCGCACGTGGACATTTTTACTTTTATATATATATGTGTGTATGTATATATATATATATCGTCTGGATCCTGTCATACAAATACGAAGTTATCCAATTCAAAAGCACCGGTTACGTATCAAAGGTCATGTAACTTTGCTTTGATTACATAACCGTCATGCGTTGCTTATCAAAGGCTAAATCGCATCCCTTGTAAATGCTATGGTTTCGGTTAATAATTGCCAATGGAAACGTGCTGTTTGATATCACTTAATAACAATGGGCCGTGAAATTAATATCAATTGCCCAAACCCTGTTGGCCCCGCATACCCGTATATTATACCCTGTTAGTCTGGTAACGTTCGATTCCCGTTCGTACATTCTCTCTTACGATAATCCACGTTTC
Organism: Cephus cinctus; assembly: GCF_000341935.2. NCBI lineage: Eukaryota > Metazoa > Arthropoda > Insecta > Hymenoptera > Cephidae > Cephus > Cephus cinctus. The sequence goes on along the minus strand of NW_014333043.1, from coordinate 214,491 downwards.
TTATTGTCAGTCACCGAGAAGAAATGCTTTGCGTGAAGCAACGTATTCCATTGTCGAGTCTCTCGGGCATTCCGCGAAATCACCAAAGCGTGAATCCTCCTTGTTGGATGATCGTTTGCTCCCCAACTTTGGAGTCCGAGGCGAGACACGTTAAGAAGGACTCCTTGGGGTCGGGTGGCCGATTGCCAGAACCCTTGACAGTCGCCGGAGCATCCTTAACCCAGGATTGATTTCGCTTGACAGTAATAAGAGAAAATTATCCGAATAAAATTAATTATCGAAAATCTTGTTAAATAAATTTTACAAAAAAGTCCCTCGATGCACCATGGACACTATGAATAAACGTACCTGAAGTGACTTGGCTGAGTAATATCCCGCACTGTACTCCATCGTAACGCAGTGACCTCAGACGACAATTTCCAGCATCCTCGCGAATACAATCTATCTCCTGTATAAACCAAAGTTCGTGGATCTTGAAGGGAACTATATTCGCACGATGTCACAGTAATAAATTAAAAACAAGAAATCCAAGTGAATTTTTCAGAAATAAAGATCAGTTCACTTGGCACGGAATCGATTGTCGTGATCCTGAGGTATCCGCTAGACTGGGACGTCTAACGGCACAGAAATCCCAGAGTTACTGAAGTTTCAATAGAGTTTTACGAGAGGATAGATGGGTACTAAAGAAATCAGGTAGGAATAGCATTGGAACGAAATAAATAAAGAAGTCGAAGAAACAGAGAGAGAGAGAGAGAGAGAGAGAGAGAGAGAGAGAGAGAGAGAGAGAGAATCCGCAAGGAATGAGAAAGCGCATAGAGGAGAAAGAGAGAGAGGGAGAGAGAAAGAGAGATAGACTAAATCTGACAGTGCAGGAGCGTAGTTACTGGCAGGGCCCCGACACTTGACTAACTCGCTCTCCCAGTCGCTTCTGGTACATATGTACGTTAACGAAGCGCGTTAACGTCCGTCCACATGATCGTCCCTCGTGGGTCGAGTGAGGCTAAAGGCGTGCACACACAAGCAGAGTACGCGTGCACATAATTGGTGAAGGCTATAACGTTCCAGCGACTATCGTCTTTGGAAAGTTCGGAGGCGGCGCCTGGGTGCCGATAGTGAATCACCCTGGTAAAATATACAGGTCGTTAGAGAGAGAGAGAGAGAGAGAGAGAAAGATAAAGGGAAAAGAAAAAAAGAAAAAAAAAAGCGCCAGGATATGCTTGCGGCTGATGCCTAAAGATGCATGCACATGCGGTCCACGACAAGAAAAAGTCGTTTCGTTAAGGCTGTTTATTAATAAAGGGCGACCACGTCAGCCGTAAAGACGCCATTACAGTTACGCGTCTTTTAACGGGGTAGACATAAGTCAAAAAAGCATCCGTGACGAATATCTAAACAATCAAAGGACCCTAATTGGATTTGAGTAATTATCCTTTTTTTTTTCATCACTTTCTCCGCAGATCTATATTTTATTTGATAAACAGTCGTTTACGTCGATCCGTCACATGAATCCATGCAACATTTGAGGCGACGCGTGTGCACGAATGTTAACTTAACGATGCACTTCCGGAGAAGTATCTCAACAACTGAAATCGATGTACAGCTTCCGGTATAAAGCGGAAATGCCTTAGTCCCGATATATAGAAAAAGAAGGAGAGACGATTCCTGAGTCAGAGATTGCACTTGGCTACGATTGCGTCACTGCATCTCGCAGCATCACCGAGTGCAGTCAGAGACCAGAGAGAGACGAAGGCATGGCAACGTGATTCGCGGCGATTGGTGAAACGTGAAATGGACCACTTGATCTGTGGTAGGAAAAAAAAAAATTAAGAAAAGACGTCCCACGGACGGAAAGCAGGAGCCGATGACTTTACCTAAACAGTCGTCCTAAAAATAATCGAAATTTACAACTATGACGTGTTTTTCCAAGGGGCTTACTCGTGTGTCCGTGCATGTGCGTGGCGTCTCCCGGATTTATTTTCACTGGAGGAAACTCACCGCGGGGAAGCCAATTTCCACGGCGAAATCATACAGTCCACCCACCGACTCTACATAACATAACCTACAAATATGAACCCTTCCACGAAACCGAAATTTACGCATGTCTACATATATTTACTACATATGTATATGTGAATATATACACAAATTAAAAAACAGAATGAAGAAAATTACATCATTCGAGTAAAATACGGATATAAATACAACAGGTCGATTATACCGAAGCGTTAATCGCCTGTGATTAATTCTTGCCAATTAGAAGGTCGCGCTGATCCCACGAGACGTATAAACGTATAGTGCATTAACGTGTACGGTATACTACAATATATTAACGTATGGTAGTAGCTATAGGCAGCCACTTTGAAATTTTTTCAATCAAAGGAAGAAAACGAAGCAGAGGATTTTCCGAGAATCGAGTGAAAATACAAATTACCGTTGCATAATCCTATTCCCGGTATCCCGTCGTGTCCCTTTATTAATTTATCGTCATATATACATTACACGTAGCGGTTTAACTCGCTTAAGAGGGAAATTACGAACTTCTTTACCGACCGAGGGAAAATAAAGTCTCAACGCCACTATACAGTCGCTAGCACTGTCTCAATGAATTGCCGGAAGCTAATGCTCAGATGCCCAACGGGTTCCGACTTTAATTAAAAGCTAATTAACATGACAAAGAGGGAGTCTGCGAGGGTCCTCGACGATTCAATGCAGCGAATCACTCAGTCATAATCGGATATTTGCTGGGCGTCAATGGCCGCCATGAATTTATGATTTCGAGGAGCACTTTGGACCATTTCATTCTATCCCCCCCCCCTCTCTCTCTCTCTCTCTCTCTCACATTGTCTCTCGTGCATTCTCATTCTCTAACTTACTCTCGCGTCTGACAGTACAGACAAGAACCCATATAGATCTCGTAGCCTATCTCGTACATGGCCACATAAAAAACACGGGCGTGTGCTTATCAAAGTCGATCTGACTTGAGCGCCTAACAAGATGATAATAATGAATTTGTATATACGACACGGTTATTGCCACTAATTAAAAGCGATTAATTAAGAATCCTCGAGAGGCGAGGTCACGATATTCTCAGCAACCCGATCTACGCAATGCCTAACCTCATCCGATAAATCAACCCAAGCTCGTAGATCAAAATGTTGAAAAATCAAGGAAAAAAAAAAATCGACAACAAAAGAAAATAATCTCTATCTCAATTATCCGGAAATTAAACCCTGCGTGTTCCACGGCACAAGAACCTCCCCAGGATGCTGCGCGAAACTTTTCCCGACTTCGTTACCAAGCTCCCTAAATACAGTTTACCCAGCGAGCACTCTCAGTCGCAGCATCCGCTGTACCACCTAAGAGCTCGTTAGGCCGTCGGGTAAGGAGACGAGTAAAAAAAATCGTTCATCAGAGGGATAGTGGGCGCCAAGTCAAATGCGGCCAATAAGGGACGCGAGTCGCGATAAAGAACGCGAGTTAAAGGGCAGCCAGGGCGAGGGGTAGGTACGAGGGTGGTAAAAGGTGAGATTAATCACGAGGTAAAAAAAAATGTAATTATCGACCTTTCCAGGAGTGCTCCTTGAACTAATGGGAGCCCCGGGTGCGAAGGGCATGGAGGGGTAGTAGGTTGGTAAAGGGCTCCTCCTCGAGCTGGTGGATTCCTGGCCAGATGCTCCTAAGGGCCGTCTCTCGAGATACAAGGGTTTGACATTAGCGCGCCTAGTGAGAACGAATCAGGGAAACTGCAAGGAAGTGCCAACTGCCGACCGTAAGGGACTGTGGCAAGGGAATGAATATAGTAGGAGAAAGGAAGTTCCGACTGTGCGAAAAAGGGCTGACGTTTCTATATATATATATATATATATATATATATATATATATATATATATATACACACCCAAGCGTATACAGCAGACAATCATATTTATAGGGACAAGGGTAAGTGAGCTGTCGGAGGATTAGAACGGCGAAAAGAAAAAAGGAGAGCAGTAGTAACAACGGAGCCATTACGGTGAGCCAAAAGTTCTCCGATCAATAAATTGGTAGAGTGATACAGGAGTCCAGCGAACTGAACGACGATCGACTGTAGTCGGTTTGAGCGCGATTGAATTCTATTGCCCGAGGGCGCTGCTAGCTTCGAACTATGAGCTATACGTTATACGCTCGGATACGTATTGTGAGCTATGCGAGGTAGGAGAGAAGCTCCCGTAAACGAAGGTTAATGCGTACAAATAGGAAGCAGAGTGGATTGACCCGGTCAGTATTGAAACGAACGGTACGTAAAATTGTGGGAGACAATAAAATAATCTTTGAAATTTCTTACCTTCCATTAGATGCCTCAATGATATTCAAACAGCCTGTAAGACTACGGGAGTCAATAGGGTGGGATCTTGGGTGAGACGATCCACGTAAGTATATGGATCACTGATTTTAGGTATCTTTGTACGGAAGCTCTCGTACGTTAGAATTTACGTAATTGCGCAATAGGCTAATGCGCACTTCGAAAAATTGATACGGTAACAATAGGAATTGGCATTGAGATGGGATATCATTACTGGGAAAACGAGCTCGTCTAATGTCGGGTGTTCGACAGGGTTAACGAGGTACCAGCAGCGATTTAAAAGCCCTAGAAAAACGTAGGAGACAAGATAGTCCGATCTTGTCTCTTGAGCGGCAGTTATCCTCAATTGTTTTTTGTCGTGTGAAAAATTAATTTTCGTAAATTACCTAATCGTTAAAAATTTCGTGAAGATGTTTAAGACACTCGTGACGGGCATCGCGCTCCTCCTCGCGTCTCTTCATCGCGTGGAATCGGTAAGTTGCGCAATTATAACGAACGAAAACAAGAAAATTGCACACGGCGGACCGTAATGAAGATGAAAATATAAAAGGAAGCGGAACTCTTGCTGGTTCTGGGGAATAATTCAAAATTACGTATTACGCCTTCGCAGGCTATGACGATGGAGCAAATGACGAAAATAGCTTCGGGCTTCAGGAATGTCTGTCAGCCAAAAACCGGTGTTGACATGGGTAAGAAAGAAAAGAAAAGGAATTTTATTACTTCAGAACCCAATGGAGTCGAGTATACTTTGTTTCAATTAAATGTCAATTACGTCGATGTGATTGATCGAAATAATACGTTTCATTTGACAGCCATTCTCGAGGGGATGCAGAAAGGGGAATTCCCGGAGGATAGGAAATTTCAGTGCTACCTCAAGTGCGTTATGGGTATGTTGCGAACGGTAAGTGCAGCCAGGTGTACGAAACCACGAGCTACGTCTCGTGTGATACCTGAAAGGCTAATAAACTAGTGTTTTATCGTCTGGATTTACTATCTTCATTCTTCAGCTGCGAAATGGCAAAGTCGACCTCGATATGCTCCTGAAACAAGTGGACACCATGGTGCCCGAGAACTTACAAGAGCGCACGAGACACGTTGCCAGACATTGCTCCACCGTGGGTAAGTGTACAGGATATATATGCAAGTGAAAAAGATGTTAAAAATATTAGAAAAAAAAAATTTTCTTACATTTTTTTTAAATTAAAAAAAATTTTTACAGCCACCAGCAACGACATGTGCGAGATCGCGTATCAGTTTGTCAAATGCAACTGGGATACGGATGCCGAAGTTTTCTTCTTTCCCTGATGCAATTATTCGAAAGTAAAAGAAATAGTATAAAAATGAATTTCCCGTGTCGTTGTAAAATTTGAAAAATAAATATGAAAATGAAAGAAAAAAATTTATCTTCATATTTCTTTTAATCCTGGTGTACGATAACATTTTTTTTTTGTAGCTTTTCTCCCGGCAGTAGGAGGGACCGGCAGTGTCGTAAATGTCGTTCATTAAATGTACCTACTTTCGGTGGACTTTATTCGAGCCAGAAACAGATTATAGGATTCGTGGATTAATGCCTTGTGTGCCTTAATTACGCGATTAATAAACCATAATCAGCGTAGCGACTGATAAGTAGTTGCCCCGAGCAATTTCCCGTCATCTTCTCTCCATATAAAGGCCCTTGTTTCCATGTCACAAATGTGTTGTCTGAAAACTCCCATATGCATTGCTGAGACTGCAGTTCGCCGTGCTCAAGATTGTTCACCGAGTCCTGAATACAGAAAAGTCAATTGCTTGGGCGGCAGCATGAGAGCTGTCCTGCTGGTAGCGACGCTCTTCCTGGCGTTTGGATCGATCGAGAGCGTGAGTGAATTTTTCGTAAGATTAAGTAAAAAAGAAAGAATTGCATTTTTAAGTATATACGAAAAATGGTCTAATCATTTTCAAAGAGAATGACATTGGCGCAATTGAGAAATACGCTAAAGGGTATGAAGAAAGCCTGCACATCGAAAATCAGTGTTTCGGCAGGTAATTTCACTTTTTTATGCACACCAACAAAATAATACATCGAGTCAACCCTTATTCTCGAGACACAATCACAAGAAACATGCGCGAATGCCTGTGCCATACGTCATTAATGGAAAATCATATACGAGCGTGAATGCATGTAGGAGTGAAAGTGTATGTATAAAAAATTTCAAACGGACCACTGGAACCGACGGACTTAAAATTTACGTTAGAAATAAGCATTTCAGATTTCGACGTGATATGGTAGCATTTTCAGATGTCCGGGACTTCCGGTTTCCAAACTTCGCATACGTGACAATCCGAATTCTTGTATCGAAACTATCGAGATTAGAGTGTCCAGGGAAAATTGAGCTCGAAATTTAAAGGAAAAGTCACGAGCATATAAACGGAACAGTAACGTTCGCAAATATCAAGTACCTTCGGTTTAAAAGTTTCAAGTCCGGGAATTAATATTTTTCTTTTTCAACGGTCAATCCATAAGAACGACCGTATGAGTCAAGGTGTTCCATGAAAAATTAGCTTGCCCTGAACATATTTATCTTTTACATATCCCAGAGGTACTGGACGGTGCTTCTAACGGCATCTTCCCACCCGATCCGGCATTGCAATGTTACTACAAATGCCTCTTCGAGATGATGAAGCTGGTAAGTATGCATACACAGGTCTCTGTGGACTGTTAAAAAAAAAAAAGAGAAAAATTTTTGAAATTCAAAAATTCCTTCCTTTCAGATGAAAAACGAAAAGCTCCTCATTGACGTAATGATAACGCAATTAGATAAGATTGTGGCTCTGGACGTACTTGATAGAATGAAGGCGGCTACGCTAAAGTGCGTCGAAGCAAGTACGCGAAACGATAAGTTTAAGTTAAAAAAAATAAAAAAATAAAAAAATTATTACTTTCGAATAAAGCATAAATTAATCATTTATTATCTCGTGCACGCAGTCGACAGTGAAGATCCGTGCGTGCTGTCCTGGCAATTCACCAAGTGCTTCTACGAAACGGACCGTTCGGTAAGTGCAAAAAGTTTCGGAAAAAAAAAGGAATGTCATTCGCGAAACCCCACTTGCGCTCGATGCAATTGAAACGTGACAAAAGAAAAGCAATTAATAATTTTGCAGGTCGTCTTTTTCCCCTGACTAATTGCAAGTGGACTACGCGGAATCGTAAGCGCGACGACCGTCAACGAGTAATCGAACTGCAGCCGAGAAAAGAGAACGAGCAGTTACTAGCAATCTGATGTAATTTTAGTCGTACCGCGTAAACACGATGATTATTCGAAAAAGTATGCGTTAATTGTAACAGCAAAGATCGTTCGATAGCGTCGCGCAATCTGTCATACATTTTTTTTTATTTTTCCGTTTTTTCTCTTCTAACGCGCACGCGATGCCAGCCGTCCCTTATCTGATCGACGATCGTTTTTCAATTATTGGAGAACAAACGAAATGACGCAACGAGTGTAGTGAAAATGGGAATAAAATATTTATAAAAAAAAAAAAAATTGTCACAGACTCACGCGAGACCTCGTGCATCCAGCATCCTAAAGTCATGTAATAAATAGGACGCTAGCCTATTTGGGTGCGACGCCTTGTGAGAGCGTCGTTTTCATTGAACCAATCAAGACGAATCAACGAATCGTCGCTGTGCCGAACGACGAAGGAGATCACGACGTACAGCATCCACGTCGTTAAATCGTTGCACAATGAGTTCAAAGAAGCGAATCGAAAATTACGTAAGAGGCCGTTAAGATACATTTTTTTAGCACGGTAGGTGCACCAAGGAATTTCCAGAAAGACGTCGGATGCAATTAACCATTATTTCGCTGGAAAAAAAAAAAGATTGATAAAGAAAATTTTCAAAATCAACGTAATTCTCGATTTTACGTCACGAGGCAATAACAGTGACTGCCGCCAAGTCGCGAATCGTTAGACGACGTTATCCATCGGTAAATCTCGCACGATGACGAAATAAGATGAGCTATTACGTGTAGGTACAATGTCATTCTCGTGTTACGTGAATGGTCCTGATATCTCGAGAGATCATCTCGCAGATCGACTTCCGGTAACTGGTGTTAACCATTGTGTGCATTCAGGCTGTATTTGGTATAAATGCAACGACGTGTCTGCAGTCGGTGCATAGCGGTGCAGTACAGTGCATACTACGGTGCATCCTACTGTTTCGATTTTACGAACCCTTACAGGCGACCCTTACCGAAAATTCGCAATGAGGCTGTCGATCGGATTGCTTGGATTGCTGCTGACGGCGGTGAGTACTAAATTAGCGACATGACGTTGATTTAAAAAATCCCCAAAAAAAAAGTAATCAGCCAAAATTGTCCCGTTGAACATCAACCCAGCTCGTCGCAGCAGCCAAGGAGGATAAAACGGATGTGAAGATAAAGGAAGCATACGCGGATTGCGCGAAGGAGCTGGGGATGGATATGGGTAAATGAAAAAAATCGGCCAATTTTAGTTTTCACGAGTATCCACGTAAAAGGATTTTTTTTCAGAAAAATTGAAATCACGCGGTTTCAGTCAAGAGCGCGACAAGGAGCACGACTGTTTAGATGCCTGTGCACTGCGTGAGCTCGGTGTAGTAAGTTTTTCCAAAAATATGATTGATCTGAGCATGGGAGAAAATTTCGATAAATAACACTGTCATTGCCAGATGGAATCCGGAAAGCTGTCAAAGGAGGTCATGGTCAAGATGATTGAAGAAACCATAGAGAACGAGCACGAGGAGAAACGCACGGAATTATTAAAAATCACAAACGCCTGTGTAGACGACGGTGAGTTTTTAAAAATCTACATTACACCATTGAGACCCGTCATTCCCATTAACCTTCACAGCCGGTACATCCGAAGACGAGTGCGAAACGGCAGGTGCGTTTTCGTTCTGTTTCCATAAGAAAATGCAAGGACTAATGAAAGAATAGAGAAACAACAAGAAAAACATGCCCGCAATCCCCAGACCCGAATTACCGAAGAATCGGCCGGCTGTAGATTGATAAATAATAATAATAAAGAAAATCATAGAAAAAGCAACGAGCTGACGCGTGGTCGAGTGTGTTATTACCTTATTACGAATACGTAAATAGTATGCGCGCAACAACGCGGACTGACTCGATCCATCAATTTGCATCTCGTAATCCGGGCTTAACGTAGCCAGGCGGTTCGGCTGGTGAAAAAGCCAAACCCGAGTACGGCCGAGCCCGGCCGAAGTCGAGAGCTCATAGACGCGAGCAGCAACGAGGGACCGCTTTCGAGCTTTGAGCCTCGGGAGCTTATGAATAATCAAGCGATTTTAACACGCTCTGCATTATTAAGCGGCACTTCGATTCGCGTCCATGAGAATGACGTCTTAAAGTGCGCGCCGGTAATATATGAGAATAATAAACGGGAGGAGCTGGGAACGTGACGTAGAATGACGACGAGGAAAATACAAATCCCATGCGAAATGTATCGCGTGGTATCGGGACTACGTGAATCAAAGTAATACATCCGGAAGGGACTGTACGCGTGACTTATAGAAGTACAGGCGTCTACGTACATTTTGACAGCTACTGTACATCGCGGTAAAATAAAAAAGATAAAAACCGTAATGCAAAGTTGTAACGTGACGCGTGGTTATCATCGTTATTAAAAGGGGCGCATTAACGAGAAATTATACATGCAATAATATCCAAGCGCCATTAGTAAGGTTAAAGGATTGCACCAATGAAATTATCCAGTCTACCCACCCGCTTCCTCCCCCTGCCCACGAACATAATGTCTGACGCTGTTATTAGCGTCGCTCTATTATTATCATGATTAATAAAAAAAAAAAATTGGGTTAATCAATTACTTTAGGCGCCTAAAAGGACCTCAGGCATGGAGATGCTTTCTCCCAGCTTCTCTCTTCCTCTCACTCTCTCTCTCTCTCTCTCTCTCTCTCTCTCTCTCTCTCTCTCTCTCTCTAAAACACTTCCTCGTTCAAACGACCCTTAATTTCGTTTACGATAATTTTATCAAATTATCCAAGCCCCGTAAGAGCGTCCCGAGCGCGCATGCGCAGTACGTACTTACCAGAACGAGAAACAATAGCGTTATAGCGGGTTCATAATAAACATAGTCAGTTCGCAGTGCACGTCAAGCAGCGACGACCTTTAAAAATATATAATGCATGAGAGAGCAGGGATCTACCAATGAGCTAGAGAGAGAGAGAGAGAGAGAGAGAGAGACGCAAAGAGGTGCGTGACGACGGGACGCGATGGTTAGATAAAGATCGGACATCAAAAAATAACCCATATACACAGCCCCATGCCAAAGACCCATGCCAGCGGTTAATGTAACGGAGGATCGGTCCCAGCAGACTCGTGCGTTAGTCGAATTCCGTAATACAACGTGAAATTAACATTGTTCGGATTCCGCAGGGTCGTCGTAAATCATGCCAGTAGCGTCAAATGAAAAGGCCAATGCTCAACGCTCGTGCAGACGCAAGGGCTTCCACGTAAATACCATATCAAAATAAATGACCGTACGGAGCGTGAACCATTGGCGGGAAAATAGTGAAAACCCTTTAACTTCGTCACCGAAACGAGTGGAACGTCTTGTAAAAGAATACAACAAAATGGCGAATACTATACGACCGGACGATCATATCCGAAGCGTATGGATCGTCGTGCACGAAGGGTTAAGCCATTTGCCGTGATCGTTCGGCCGAGTGCACAGTCGGTTCACAGTGCACTGTCGCCGTCGCATACATACATATAGGAAGTCAATACGAAGGGGTAGGTATAACATGACTTAACTTAACCTAACCTAACCTAATGCCAAGTACACAAGCGGATACATAGTCATACCTCCGTAGCGTAACGTGACGCTTTCCAAGTTAGGATCGTCCAGAAGTTCCATATTAGATATGGATGCGCCGAGTTCAGTCATGTCAGAAAAAACGAGTAAAAACGGCTGCGCAGCGTCGAATGGAAATTCCAGCAGCAACTGGACGCAGCTCGCGCGCGGTGCATCGTGGGACGAGTGGGCGAGGATGTTAAAGGGGGTGCTTGGGGGGAGGTGCTAGATGAACTATGGTCGGACTCGCGCGTATAGCGTAGCAGGGTGATCTCGCCACTTGGTATAACGGCCAGTGAGCGCATAGTTTTAAGGCTAGTCCACACGAGGTACGAGCGGCGATAGTTCACCGTTGAAACGACAGCTAATAAACCTAACTGCCGTAAAGACACCCAGGGCCAGGGTCATTTTCAAACTCCTCCAAAGCTCGCAACCCAGGCATGACTTCCGTGCGGCAAGTACCTCTCTCTACTGGTTGTGTCGGCTGACGGTAAGAGAGTAAGAGAGATACAGAGAGTGAAATAGAGAGAGAGAGAGAGAGTGAGAGAGAGAGGGGGGGGGATAAAGCGTGTAAAAGCGCGCGTCGAGCAAATTTCATCCCAGCAATAATAATTTCGCCGCGGAACGATTATGGGTAGCCGTAAAATTAAGCGCACCCGGACACTCAGGGTACGGCCCTGGGACGGTTTACCCGACACCCCAGGGACGCCTCTCAAATTTCGATGCCACCGCGAGCTTCTCGTGCTAATAAATAAATCGCGAAGGAGCGCTAAAAGGAAGTTACGGTGGGAGCGTTTTAAAAAAGTTTAAAATCCACGGGAAAGTCAAAAGTAAAAGCAATTGTGGTAACGGAATCTTCGTCCGCATTGAATCCCGTGTGACGTTCCTTTTCGTACGGTCTATATGGGTACCTGCGAACTCTTCGTAGCCTGGATCGTAAATATCGTATGAACGTAAAGAAGACTGGAAAAAAGGGAGAAAAAAAAAGAAAGAAAACTAGGGGAAATCAATGCACGTCCGACGGCAGAGAAGGAGAGTTACGACGAAGCCGGTATAACCCCGGATGGAGGTCCATGCCCTGTCTGTGTCTCTGAATCGATTTTAAGCGCATGGACCACCATAGGCGCCCCATAGGGGACCATATAGTCACCGCCAACGCCATCAGTCCCTCGCTTCTCATTCACGGGTGTCGCTGCAATTTCCCTCACGTGAAACCTTCACTTCTCGCGTATGTGTCAAGAGTGAAGTTTCCTGTACGTAACCGAAACGACGACCAAGAACGCATCCCAGGCCGACTTTACTGGACACTGTGTATACACCAACGGACATAGATAAACATATCCCCGTGAGCGCGTCACGTAGCCTCGCGACGCGTGACCGATCCTGACGCATCACGAAGCAGGAATCGACTATAGCTCCGAGTGCCAATCCTTCTAAATGGCGCTTAAAGCTCCCCATAGACTCCGATGGCCACTTACTTTTATTACTGCGGTTTATCGTTATATGATGCCACGCTATTTTCCTACGAATTTTTTTTCACCCTCTCTCTCTCTCTCTCTCTCTCCCATCCACCCACTGGGAACGTCCTTACGGTCTACGCGACCGCAAAACAACGTGGCGCAATAGACGCAGTATAGGGGATACCACATAAATACGCATACAAGCTCGCGGATGCTCGTTAAAGCCCGCCCTTCGGGAATTAATACGAATGCCTTGTACCCGCCCGGAGAATTCGTGTAGAAAAGTCCCTGCGGTAAAACGGGGGCCGACGTATCAGCCCACCCTGGCCCACTTGGAAAATACCAGTGGCAAGACTGCAGAGCATTTCGTTAACAGTCGAAGCATTATGAGGCGAGTGAACGCCTTCCATGTTGTTCTCTTTCTTTGTCTCTCTCTCTCCCTCCTTCTCCTCGTGTACGTAGATACAGCATGTGGGTACGTGCGTACCGCGTGTGTACCTTATCACCAGGAGAACTCGGGCGAACGATAAAGGAGGCCATTGGCGCTTGACAAGACGGTGGCTGCGTTATGCCGGATAACATTTATCTTATCCAGGTGTACTCTGCCGAGTATTTCTTTGCTTAAGAATAGCGCGAAGAGGAGGGGCGATCGACGACCTGCCATTATTTACACGTAGCGATCAGGACCTTTGTACTGATTGAAAATTCCATTGAAAAAGGAACAATTAAGGAATTCCCCGTTAAACAGAGCTATAAGAATAAATTCTGTTTATCTCCCATTGACTTTCTAACGAAGGATATAGATGGCATATAGGCGTGTGTTCCGGTGTAAAGTGACTTGTCGACAGAGCATGAAGTACCGGCTCGAACGTGCCAGGCGTGATCGAAGGTGCCTGGAAAGTTGCGTGGAACCTGATTTTATCGTAATTTTTCATCCTTCTGCTTACGGGTGCACGGGGGACAAACGCACCGAGTATTGCGAGAGAGAGAATACCGATACCGGTCCCCTTGGGCCTGTGTGAGCAGTGGGAGGTAAATATTTGAATCCTTGCGCAGAAAGCCATCCAGCACTGGGGTAAGAGGAACGCGTTGAGACACGACGTCGTGCACCTTCGCCACGAAGCTATATTCCAGGCCTTCGATAGTGGCCCGATAGGTATAGTTACACGTGGCCATAAAGCCATCCTGGTTCCTTACCATCGGGTATGGGTAGGTAAGTTAAGAGTCCCTAGGGTAAACGGCACCTCGGAGCTGGAGTACTTATCGTAAAGCACTCGCGAGGGGGTGCAGACGTATATCCTAAAGTAACCGGAGCGTCGGTACACGAGAGTGCCTATCCAGACCAGTCCTGAGGAAGCTCATCATGCAGAACCTTGACCCTGTGACACTTGACGGCTTCCTAGAGCAAAGGATACACGTGCACGTTCCACAAGGGTGCATTACTTCATGTATCCCTACTGAGCTAGTAAATGTATAGTTACCTATTGTCTGATTTAATTATCCTAACGAGCAAGCGGTGGGACGACACTGGAGGTTGAAGGCCACGTGTACCACCATTTTTTTTAATTCTTTCTTTCCTTTACCTCCGCTATTCTCTCAACAAGGAGCACTAGGTACGTTTCTGCTAGCTTAGCCGGGATACCCAGTGACAAAGGACAAATCCGAGGATCCTAATGAGTGCATTAACACACAAAGGAACCCGAACTCCTGGTGGTTGGCTCATTCATAAATAACGTTCTCTCTTCCAGTACCATTCTCTTATTCTTCCTCTGACTCTACTTTCTCTCTCGTGTGCATGCTGTATTCTACGTATAGCTTCTTGCTCTCCCTTTCTCTCTCACCCGATTCACTCACCTCGGGCTTAGGGTTGGAACGTGTATACGTACGCGATGGCAGTCAGAGCGCAGACGCGTGCCTACGTACGTACGTTTCCCGTTGACAAGCTCAGCCGGGACACTCCAAATACGTGGTGCGCGTAGGCACCAATTTTTTTCCTGGCACCCACTCGCGCTTCGTGGAGGAACGGGTTTCGCAAACCGTTCAGTACATTCACTTGCATTGCGAATGACGGATCTTTCAATGATCACTTCACTTGATATCATATTGATAACGATATCTGGATGAACGAGACAGTGTTTCTGAATATTTTGTTGTATTTCTGTAGGAATCTCACTTGCGGCTGCGGTGCAATGTGCCAAGCGTAGTAATGATGGAGACATGTGAATTTCAGGTTTTTCTAGTTAATGTTACGTCCTGCGTGGGGAATGATGATCGCATGATCGTCGATCGACTTCAAGGCTCTTCCGCGACTTGAAGCCACTCTTGATACGTTCACTGAAGTGTGTTCCGGGAAGAGAGAGTAAATCTTGGGGCGCTGAATCAGTTCCTGGGATCACGAGGTATCTTTAGAGATGCTTGCTGAGATATGACTAGACTGTTTTCGTCGTGTCATCCGGATGGACAATGCTCGTGATACTGGTTCGGACTTTGCCAGTGAGGAATATAAATTTAGGATACCTGGACGCAAGATGCATAGATTCCCAGGTACTCCGGTCTCATGGAGAGCTGTGAAGGTGCGCATGATGTGTTTCTGAGTAACTATCTTCTTGTTTCTATGGTACATGCTGAATGTTGTATGTCATATTTTTTACAGGTGATAAAACAGAAACGTCATTGACTAAGTAGAACAGTCAACGACGCAGATCATTTGGCAGATTTAAATCTGTCATCGGGAAGAGACATGCGCTGTGCTTTGAAAATTCGAATTGGATGCGAGGGAGTTGGCAATCGAGACACATGGTCGAGCAGCTTTGGAGCAGTGACCGAGGAAATAATGAAATTGTATATTAGTTAAAGTTACTGACATTGGGAAAAGTGGACTCACCTTTGTTGTGTTTTCTCTTTTCTCAAGGCGCGCCGCAGGGCCTCTCTTCCCAAAATCCAATCAGGCAGATGACACTCCGCGTGTTTATGCCTTTCTGGTTACTTCGTAAGAAGACACTTTCTCTCTCACAACTTGGGATAACGTAAGAACGCGTCACAGCACCATAATTATTCGATTCACTTTATTCACGCACCTAAAATCACGGAAAAAACGCGACGCGACACATCGTCACCTGTTGCTCAGCCAAGAGACTGGAATGTGTTGCGGCTTAAGAGTGACTATGACCTGCGGACGACAGTGGCGACATCCGTCGGACAATTCTAGTACTTGTCATGTAGAAACTTGCAAGTTCAAACTCGTTTTTTCTTATGCATGCTTTGTATGAAATTAAATCAAGGAGAAGAAAAAAGATGAGGTGATGTTGCATCTCAACATATTCTTCACATGGACAAGATCCACAAACGGAAAGGCGTCTCCATGTACAGCTTTCTGATGAAACTTTTATTTGTTAATATTATTATAAAAACACTTGATTTTACTTTCTATTTGTATTTCAAGCAGAGCCAATTACGCGGTGGCTCGTTAGTATCAGGTGGATTAAGAGTAGTACAAGTATTATAAGGGATATGCCACCCATCTGGGCATTCTTGTGCTATTGGATGGTATTTGAGAGGTTTTTGTAGTTCTACTTGACCAGTATTGTGATTCACTCGTAACACGAAATATTGATGTGAAACCTGCCATTGTTTGAACAGAAATTTGATTTTTAAATTTTGTAGTAGATGTTTATGCGGACGCATCAAATCACGGGATACAAAATCTGTCGATCTTCCACTAGTTAACGTTGCATATAATAAATATGGGTCGTCTTGTGACCTATAAAAAATAATTGTAACTTAAATGATTTAAATAAATAAAAATCTAATTTACGTACAGGTCTTTTGTGAAAAATACACAGGCATTTTGCTTTATATAGTTTATATCCTCTTTTGGCCATAGATTCATGTGCTTTCGACCAATCACTAATAGTTTCTTCTTCTGAGAAACTAGATAGTGCACAACCAATCGAAGCTGTTGGGAATCAAATTTATTAGACTTCTACAAATCGTAAAAATTAATCTAAATATTTATTATGAAACTTTTACCTGTTTAGCTAACAATTTAGGTGACTGACCCGCCTGAGCATAGGCTACATTCAAGCCATCGATCACTACATCGTACGGTTTTGTACTTTCAACATAGTTTATAAAGAATTTTAATTCTTTTGGAGTAGTTTTTTGATAGGTATCCTTTCCAACAATTACATTCTGCAGTAAAAGTGTGGACAATGAATCAAATTCTTCTGATGTCAGAGAACATTCATTCAACTTCTGTGAACAGTGGTTGCAGATTCCACTGAATAAAAGTAACATTATATACATCATATAAACTACTGCCCAATTACTTTCAATGTAATCTGTAGTTATTGCGATCTGATACTGAATTAGATACTCACTTGAGATTCATACTAGTGTAGGATCCTTTCCAATTAAGCTTCTGACCAGTATCCATTAGTGCAGTTGCTATACTTTGTGGTACTATTATATAATTGTTGCCCCAAAAGTAAAATAACTTACTAAACTCATGTTTTAATTCCTTTACATCTTTGAAGTTTCGTATACAATAATTTATATAGGCCAGATAGGAGTGAGTTTGAGGTTTCAAGTTCAACGATACTTCATGGAAGTACTTCCATCCAACTTTTGGATTATTGTTATTAAATGCTGCAGCAATTATTGCTGAGTATGGTTTTGCATGTGGTTCTGTGGTTAATTTTATCATCTCTAACAATTCCTCACTTTCTTGCCATCTTTTAGTTAAACAGAGTGCTGAGATACAATTTTCAGCAGTTATGCAGTCTAAAAGAGGATACTTTTCCCTTATAGAATCATAAATATCACAAATTTCCTTTTTCTCTGATTCAGTCAGGTTTTCTTTTAATGTATATTGTTCTAAATATTTCACTATAATGCATAGATTTACATCAAAATTATTTGTCTTCAAAAAATCTATATAGGATGACATTTGATCCATGTTTCCATAACGTTTGCATAGATTCATAATAGCCACATCAATATTACTTTCGTTAACATTATGATGAAGTAAAACACTTTCTCGTACATGCTTCCATTGTTCACCAGGAATTTTGTCCTTGTTATTAAACACAGATTGTAATATTGTGATGTCATTTAATAGTCTGTCTATGTTGACTGCACTGTATGCCTTATGTATAATGGTGAAATAGGGTGGCAGTTTCTGCAAACTTTGTGCAACAAAGACAGAATTAAATCTCAACATTGCCATTGTTCATAGGTATCTGTAAAATCAAAGAAAAACAAAATTAATATGACGATATTCATTAATAGTCCTGCAACAAAGTAGAACTATCACATTAGTAAAGAAGTTTATCTCTCTGTGAGCTTCCTCTACTGGAAAAGGCCAAAGTAATCTAACTAAAATAATATTTCACACAGAGCACAATTACCTCGAGTCATTATTATTACAAATATAAAGTAGAGCATAGTGCGATAAAGAATTATACCATAAATTTTGGTAGTAGCCTGGGTAACTAGATCAACAAAAAACTGTAATTCATTGTAATCGACACACTTAACAATGTCATTTAGCATGTACGAAGTCAAATTATGAAATGTAATTGAATAACTGCCAAAGAAAATTCATAATCACACAAAAGAAATGTAAATACATATCAATTATATAATAATTGTTCATATATTCAAACGTAGCAAGTGAAGATAACACGTTTTTGTTTACGCATGAAATATCTAAAGTAACGATTGCTTGCAAGAAGAATTAACAATTTACAACGAGAGCAAACTAACCTTAAAATAAGAAAAATCGTTCGTCGCAAATATATACAGTTATATGATACCACGAATTCAATCATTTATAATTTCCCACTAGCTGGCACATCGGCTTACAGAAAATGTATATCTTTTAGGTTATGACCGGGCTGATATCATCTTCCGCGAATCATTGTTTATTGTTACCAGTGTTCAAGGCTTTACCAAAAGAGGAAGCTGCGACTAAATCAAGTAAAAAGCACCATCATCCTTACAAAGAATACTAACGCGTATTCCTCAGTTTTCAATTCATGTTATTTATCGCAAAACTGATAAAACCTACCTATCCTATTGGTCCTACAATATTGCATCGTCACATAAATCTAAACAAGTACCGTACGAATGAATATCTTTGATTAGGCCCTGGGTTTAACAGATCATCCTAATTTACGAAGATTCATTAAAATACAATGTGGATTTCAAATCCCTAAATTCAAGACATTTCTATCTCTTTAAAATCTGTTGAGGCCATTTCATTTCTCTTTAGTACATTTCAAGAATTGCGATAAGACTTTCAGGATGGAACGAGCAAATATTAAAATACTCCACTGAAAGGTCATTAGGGGAGAAGGTCCAGCAATAAAGAAAGAGTTGCAACAGCACTGACGAATTATAGTTGCCGATAAAGTAACATATAAAGTAAGCTGATAAACCGCTTGCCGCCTCTCTTAGTTCGCACTCCAACGTCTTGGTGCACTCCTCGTCATGGGGGTCTGTTTCCCGTAGTGTGTTTGACTGTCAGCATCAGATATCTTTTATCTGCGTGCTCTCAGCTTTCTCAGTTCTTTCACTCTATTAGTGCTGTTAGTTCTCTTGAATTTCAATAAATTCAACGATAATCGAAGTGAAGATCAAGTGATAAGAAATCATCGTCAGGAATCGCGTACAATTAATCCAAAGTAAAGATACCATTTAAGTATCCATCAATGCATTCCTAAACAGCTAAAAATATAATTTTTCATTTCGATATACCGAACAAACTTTTATTACCATCAACAAGTAAATCAGGCAATGGAGAGTTACACGTCAGACTCAAGCGATTCGGACTCAGCGACAAAGACCTTGGATCTATCTTATCTGATGCTGGACTCCAAAGTTTTGGATGAGCATTTTGAAAGCGCCAATAATCCTGAAAATGTTGAAACGATGCTTCTGCATCAGAACCGACTGAACCATATACCAGGAAGCATCATCCGGTTTATAAATCTCAGTACCCTGGACATATCAAATTGTGGATTAAATTCGTTACCTGATATCCTGGGTGACTGTCCTTTGACTTGTCTCGTCGCCAAGAACAACAACCTGACCAACGACAATTTACCGAAGAGTTTCGAACATATCCCCGTACTAAGGGAACTGAATTTAAGTGGTAATAGACTCACCGACTTTCCTGAACAGATTCTCGAACTGACCGCCCTGAAGTATCTCTACCTAGGAGGAAATAATATAAATCAGATCAAAAAGGACATATGGAAGCTTCAACGGTAATAATAATTTTGTCTGCTTACGTTGACACACTGCGGACAAATCATTTTATTGCAAATTTTATCCAATAGCCAGCTCTACATTTTTAGATAAATATAAAACACGAGATATCTCGTCGTCGGCCTCTAACGATGGAATACGAAACACGAGATATCTCATTATCCGTAAGCACAGTGTTAACCAGAGTGAAGTTGCGCAAGAGTCACAAGGCGTAAACAAGAAATTATGTTAACTATAATTTTTCACCTTACTTTAATTCAGATTGCAAGTCCTCTCCATGGGTGGGAACAGGTTGACCGAAGTCCCATCTACTGTTGGGCAATTGACCAGACTTAATGCACTGGTCCTTTGTGATAACATGCTCGAAAGTCTCCCTGGCTCGATAGCCAATCTGAAGAATCTAAAGTCTTTGTTACTTCATAAGAACAGACTCAAGACTCTGCCTACAGAAATCATCACTCTGAAATGTCTGACGGAAGTAAGTAGTCAACAAAGAAGAAATCTATTATACACATAACAATCGATAGCTTGCATCAAGATAAGGCAAATACCGCGAATTCTGTGATTAGAGATAACATAATAAAAATCATAAAAATATTTTAAAAACATTAGTTCCTTTCGACAGTCGAAGATAGTTAAAGAATTTATAAACACTCAAAGACTCGCTAACAGGAGACAAGCATTTTGCAAATATTCGAACGATCGTTGTGTCTCTGCCTTTGTCTCGCGCATATATGCGCCCATAAGATCCTCTCTCTCGCACTCGCAGCAGCTATAGAAAATTCGAAGGATCAGATCAACCCTTCTCTAGAAACTGTCTTACGAAAATTATTACTCGTGCAAAATATCAAGTCATTTTCTCTACATAATTGATTAATAAATGCATCTTCAAATCAGCATATTTATTTTCTCTTTAAAACGACTTTATTAAGCCTATGCGACATGCGTGCTAACGAATTATCAAAACTACCACCACCACTACTAACGCCAGTACAACATACTATTAATACCGCTCGCCCATTATGCTCCAGCGTTAATTAATAAATTCTAATTTCTTCCAGCTGTCTCTGAGGGACAATCCTCTGGTAGTGAGATTCGTCTCTGACATGACGCACAATCCGCCGTCTTTGCTGGAATTGGCGGCCCGTGTAATAAAGACCAATGACATATTTTACGACGAAGAGAGCGTCCCAAGGAATTTGATGAATTATCTCAACACAAGTCATCACTGTGTCAATCCAAAATGTCAAGGTATTAAAAAAGACAATTGCCAGGCAACAAGCGTATCATTAAGTTCTAATTGAAACAATCTACCAGGTGTCTTTTTCGACAATCGCGTCGAGCACATAAAATTCGTCGATTTCTGCGGCAAGTATCGTCTACCTTTGCTGCAGTATCTATGCAGCAGTAAATGCATCGGTCCTCGCGAAGGCGACGAGGAAGTCGTGAGTGGTGCGCTGATCCGGAAGGTACTACTGGGATGACAAAAAAGAAAAGTACAGTCAAACGCAACAAACGTACAAGGCATCCAAAACAGGCGCTCACCAAGAACCTTTAGATCACGACAATCGTTAACGTGCAAACTGGAATTATGAATCCGTCTGTAGCCAGCAGCAACGGCAACGACGATAAACCGAAGGGAAGCAAGACGAATAATCGCATTAAGATATAAATCACGTAAACCGATTCTAATGAATGTTCAATTAAACATTTGAAAGTCAATTTTCAAGTTAGAAGTAATAAATGAAATCGGCATTGAAAAGTCTCGTCATTTATATTTCCAGAACGATGACGACCATGCTCGTAGCGCAATTCTTCCCCCTCACGATACTGCCTACATATATATGTATTAGCGTATATATATTTATGTATAAAGTAAACGTGCGTGTCAACGTTATTGTTAATATTTTATTGTTAAATAAACCACAAAAATGTACAGTAATAATAGTATCATATAGAGCGTCCCCGATTGAGATGCGGCGGGGGACGGTCGATTCTCGCGTTAACACATTCAATAGTATGCTACAAGTACCATTATCGTCTATTCTCTATGTATGATTCGTGTCGAGTAAGACATTAAGAAGAATGCGAAAGTAAGGGGAGAGAAACAAAGATGATTCCGAGGAAACAAAGAGAAGAGAAAGATTGAGGGAGCCAAGTGGTAGTGGATAATGGAGAATGTGAGCGTGCAGTGGTTGGTACTGGGGAAAAGTGGGTGGCTGGGGGGGGGGATAGAAAACCGATAAAGAAAAATAATGGAAGAGAGAGAGAAAGAGAGAGAGAGAGAGAGAGAAACGTAAACGAAGGGAAACGCACGTAGTCATTTATAATTATTTATATTTATATTGAATAATCGTAATAATCGCTTTATTTTCTTTCCATCCTTCCATTATCTTTGCCTCCTTCCTCTCTCGTTATCCTTTATCCTCATAATCATATTAATCGTACTCGCTACAATGATCGTATAGTATAATTAAAACTTTGCGGCCTGCAGGCGTACGCTTTTAAAAAGATGGACGCCGCCACTTTTTTTCTTTCATCTAATTCGAGAAACATCGAGTTCCTTCGTTTTATTAATATTTATCGTTTTACGTTTTTTTTTTCTTAAATTTTTTCCACTGCTTCCATCCCACGAGCACGCGCACTCTCTTCTTATCTCTTCTTTCTCCATTACTCCTCTGGTTTCCTGCTTCCACTTTATCTATACCTTTTTCCTCACATTCTTCATCGTGGCTCCTACCACTTTTGCCATTCGTCCAATTGGCATTTATAATTCGAGAATTTTTTTTTTTTTTTTTCATTCCTTCATCGTTCTCTCATCATACTCTTATTCTTTCGTGTGGTCACTCAACATTCTCTCTCTCTCTCTCTCTCTCTCTCTCTCTCTCTCTCTCTCTCTTACATGTTCATACATTCATTCTCGCACGACCTTCATATCCTGAAATTTGTCTTCCCGCCCCTCTCTCCCTCTCTTTCTCCCTCACGTTCTCAATCCCTTTGTATCTCACTTTGTATCAATCATTCTTACGTTAATTAATCTCTGGGTAAGCAATCACGTAAATCTACGTATTAAAGAATTTCCCTAGTATCATACAACTTGCGATGAAATTTCGAAAGCGTCTGGAGCTTCAATTTCTCGCGAGACGCTCTTTCGTATTTAACCTTAACTCTTACGTTCTCTCGTGCTTCGAAATTTGTCTATGTCCCCTCGCTCCCCCCATCGCGCACTCTCCTCCCCACCCACAACACCCAGTGTTTCAGGATCAAGATACTTTTTTCATCCCATCCTCTCTCCTCCTCTTCTTCGCGGCAGCCTTGGTCTCCTTTATGAACCCTCTTCCTCCGTCGCTATAGATATAGAAAGAAGCATCGAACAGCAATATTCGCCGGTTCATCGATACAAGCGAGAATCGCAGCCAAATACGTGAAAAGAATCGCCAGGGAGGAAGTGACGCGGAGACGAGTAATAAAAGTGGCGGAACAACCGGAAGTCAAAGACGGACGAGCAGAGCGAACGAATAATTTTATTCCATGTCGAGAGAATAAATTTTGTTCGATCTCGAGTGTTTCTTCTTTCCCCCCCCCCTCGCCTTACTTTTGTCACGCTCCTACGTCATCTCCGTTCTTACGTCTTTCCTCCCTACGCCCTAATTGCGCGCGCTACTTGCGAAACGCCAGTCAATCCTTCGGGTGAGAATTTCTTTGTTTTGCTATTTATTAACAACAATTCAAGCACTATACACTCTTACGCGTATACTTCTCACGGGCAGGAAGTTCTTGGTCTACACGACTTCCGGTAATCGTGACGATCCATCGTACCGACCAACCAACCGATACAATAATTCGAATTATTAAATTAATCAATTCGGATGTCAGATTAACGATTCATCGAATACGGACGAAATCGGATCGTCGTGACAGGTAAAACAATATGGCGACCGTGAATTTTTATCGGCCTTATTGAAATAGGGCTACGAAATAGAGGCATTGATAATAATGAAAATAATAATAATAATAATAAAATTTCGAAATTTCTTTAAATCGTGTATAATCCTTACTCAATTTGTCCCTCTCTCCTTTGAGTTTCCTTAAATATATAAATTTTCCATATCTCGTAGTGGTATAATCAGCGTTGCTCTACTCTTTAGGTATTAATTAATTTTACTTCATAATAGTAGTAGCTACAGTAATAGTAATAGTAATAGTAGTCGTAGTAGTAGTGGTAGTAGTAGTAGGTGGTAGTAATAGTAGCAGTAGTAGTATTTCATGTATTCATCATCGCCGTCTTCGCGTAGCCTAGTCACACAGAATATATCGCTATCACCTATGGTGAGCTGCACAAAGGGTACGCATTAACATATCGATCACCACCCAAAAAAAAAATTGAAGTATTTCATTTTTTTTTTTTTTTTTTTTGAAAATTCATCAAATTTCATACCACTCGTTCGATTGAACTATAGTTTCACGTTGATCAGTTTTATTATTTTCTCTTGCTTTTATTTAAGAAATGGGTAGAGGAGATCAGGAGTTTTTGTGCCCTGCGTATCCTTTGGCTTTGCTATTATATTTTTATAGTTATATCTATATATATATATAGTTATCTTTAGGTAACAGTTATGTATGTAGCATTTTGTACAATATCTCTTAATCATCTCCGTTGCACCCCCTTTCTTTCGACATCCCCCTCCTCACTCTCTCACTCTCTCTCATTTACCCAATCTCCATTAGCTCTTTTACTCTAAATGACAAATAACGCGAAATTCACTTTTTTTCTCTTTTTCGGGCCCGCCCAAGTTGTATTATTTTTTTCATCACTCACTCTTTCACTCACTCGCTCTCCCTCCCCCTCTCCCCCTCTCGCACGCACACGCACCTACGCGCAGGCCAACTCAAAAAAAAAACGCACAGACACACCGACTCGACACGCAAGGATTATCACTATCCTACGTAACTTCTCCCCGTGATCCTCGATTACTCTGCGCAAGGATTCACTTTTAATGTTCAACGTTAAAGAAAGTAGCGAATAGACATTGGACGCGCATGCGCACACTTCCCTGCTGCTACGTCATCCGAAGTACCACGCTAAAACCTTAAATAAGACTTATCAGTTAAAGCTAATTATATTTATATATGTATACGCATACGTGTACACATACGACGAATGTTACCGCATTTTTATCGCAACCCCTATATGTATATACATATATATTCTCTTTATTTCTCTCTTTCACGTTCACCTCCCGTCTGCCTCGTCCGGGATTCGCGCTAACCCGCCACTAGGGATAGGGGATGTGG